>NC_084918.1:15051906-15351906 GCF_949316345.1 Pungitius pungitius | reverse complement strand
AAAGCCAAACTAAAGTCAACAAGCAGCTGAGGTCTTGCTCATATTGTTCTGGGATCAGACACCCATCTACACTGCGCTATAAGGGCTTTTCTCACCGTCAATCAAGCAGGATCCAGTGATCACAGGGGATTAGGCACCTCTATGGAGCTCCTAATGTCCACACACATCACTCACATATGGCTGGACACTCATAGGACCATTCATCCACTGCTAACCAAAACTTAACATTCACCAATGTTGTGCTGTTGTTGTTTTTTTTTCACCATTAGCTAATCCCTAAGTTTTTCTTATTAGGTTTGAGCAGTAGATGTCAGTCTATCAATCTTTGGTCAATTTTCAGAATGGTTAAAGGTTCACTGAAATCAAACAAATTAAATCTATATCTCACTTTCTTGTTGTGGTGTCCATCCTCTACAGATGGTTTTAAACATTAATCAATGCTTGACGTGGTGCACACAATGCAAAAACCTAAACTGTCAGTGCATTTTACCATTTTTGTCCAACTGGTTTGATCATGGTCACAGCAGTGTAGCCTGCTAGGCTAGCAGTGATGCTGTTGTTTATACGTCAAGGGGGTCAACTGAAAAACACAAGTTCAATTTCTGCCTTACACTTTTAAGGGTGTCAAAGTGGATTTTCAATTTTTTGTTCAATTTACCTATGGATTGCTCTCTGTAAGTTTACTTGACTGTATGGTACATGTTTAACTTAGCTTAGTTTAAAAGATGTATAACTCATTATCATGTATTCTGTTCACTATCTTATTTTTGTTAGAAGGAAATTAAATTATGTTTCTTGTATGCATTGTTTAAAATGACAATTTATAGTGTCTTGTTGCATATTTATTTCTCACATTAAAATAGTTTTGCATTATAACACGCAGATATCTCACAACTTCTATACTGTATTTAAACAAAATATTCAGTGGACTTAAACAAAATCACAAAAGGTTTAGACAGGTAAAATGGACTAACCCAATTTACAAATAATGAGCAACCTCATCTTTCTTGTGGCAGTTCAAAATGTCTTTGGTGTCTGCAGCTTTGTAGACCTCTAACACTCCTGGGACCAGGTCATTAACAACAGCGTCCAGGTGGCCTCGTAACAGCTGCCCTGCTCACATCGCAGCACATGAATGTCGCTATCCGCTTGCCACTCCTTTGCTGTGAGCGTTTTTGGCCTAGAGAAGAGAAAGTGTTTTTAGCAGGGATCACGCATTTAATGTTGGAAACACCGATAACACAGGTAATCTTACATTAGTCGGTGATGCGCAGGGCAGTGAAGTTTGGCCAGGCAGACCCATTTCCAGCCAGGCACCCTGCATGCACTGCAGCATGTGTGCGAATGGTCTTCCCCCCCATCGCCAACCATAAAATGATCTGTTTGAGGGTTACACTTTTGCCAGAGCCTCAGCCGCCTCTCAAACCAGGGGTATTCGTCTTCCCAGCAGGTAGATCCAGGTCGCTCCAAAGTCACGGTTATGCCTGTGCTCAGCCACCTGCATACAAAGCCAGAAATTTTTTTTTTTTAATTTGGCAGGGATTTTGCAAGGGTGAGCCTTGCCCTCAAAGACCTCAGCCATAGACATGTTGGCGTATACGCCCAGCCAGTGACCATAGAGTGAGGCGAGGAAAGCAGATGTAGCGGAAGTAGCCATAAAAGGCGTACTTCCGATATGGGATCTTCTCCTGCTCCTTGCCGTCTAAGATTATGAACAGATTAGGCAAATCATAGCATGTGTTTCTGTCACCAGGGGGACATTGTGGTTTCTGTAAATTTGGTTTATTATATTTTAGCATGGTTTGTTTATTACTTTTTTACGTATTAACTCACCTTTCAGTAAACTACATGCACCTGGAGGGACTAATCAATTACAGAGAGCCCTGGCCAACCGCATTGCAGAACGAAAGGACCGCCCCTCTCCAATTAACACAGCTGCTATAAAGGACTCTAAGCACGGCATGAGGGGGGAAGGAGAAGCCACAGTGGAGTCAAGCGAGAGGACGGCAAGACAGCGGACGAGCCGACCCGGACCGGACCGGACTGGACACGACACGACAACCCACTCAGGAAGGGAACGGAACGGAACGGAACGGAACCGGAAACTAGAAGAACGGGCAGGACGGATCAGCAACAGTGGCTGGTTGAATTCTAAATCTTTTTTTAGCACTTTTAATTTAATACAATTGTAGTTATTTATGGGTTTTTAGTTAATAAAATCCTCCTTTTAACCACGCTTTTAAGTTCCATGCTGTTCTTCCTCTGATGAAAAAGAACGTTTTTTTATGGAGACCTAGAAATGAAACAAGTAGACCCCTTTCCCCCCCTTGTCGACTGAAGTTCATCATCTCGATGATTAACGATATTCATCCGCCACTTGGTTCTCTGAGTCAAAGTACTGTGTGATAGCGTCCAGGTCACATTTGTGATCCGGTTTCTCAGAACGTATTAATCTGCCGTGTAGTTCAGGTTCACAGTGTGATATTTCTATTGGTGAGGGATGCAGCTGAGCAGACAGGTTGCAGTCCGATTATACATACCTTTAAGCCTCAATGTCATTTAAATGGATTAGTAGTATAAAAAGTCACCCCATACACAGTACACAAAGGAAAAAAATGTATCTTTTATAGTAGCAGAGTGTATGCATTTGTAATGCTGTGTAGATTGTAACTGCTTTGAAACGTGGCCGTTTGAGCTGCAGTTATTGGAACTTCATTTTGACTGTTGGACATAACTACCTAAATTCTGAGCTGGAGTACTGAAAACGTATACAATTAAGTTGTAATTGTATAACTCATAATAAGTCGACGATTCTATGACTTCTTACAGTGTGCTGGCAATGTTAGTCACTGTTAGGGGATGTTAGCAATGGTGTTGTTTGCTATGCTAGGGATGTAAGCATTGATAGTGTTGGGACTGTTAGTTGTCTCCATCTTAAGGCAATGGATGTAAACAAATCCCATTTTCACATGCTTTAATTAGTGTGTTAAAAAATAATGTTTTCAGAATTATAACATCTGTTGAACAGCTAAGACCATATCAAGAATATGCAAGCCTATAAGTGTTGTGTTCTAACCAAAATATGGCATAAGAATCAGTTTATGTTAACAGTCAATTCTGAAACCTTAAAATTTGGCAGTCATGATCACAATTTATTTCATCAATCAAACTGAATCGCATCAATGTTTTCAGAGATAGACCAGAATGAAGGCCAATATAAGCCTTGTATGTTGGTCTAATAACCTGAGCTGGCGCTAGCAGACTGTATGAAGCCCTCTCTGAGCCAGCCAGAGGCCATCGATTGTCTGGCTGTGCCTTGGTATGAGATTCCCAGATAAAGGTGTGTCTGAAGAGGCAACAGATTCATGCTGACCGTCGCAACAACTGCTACCATTCTCAAGCACAATAAAACATGTGTGTCAGCCCACATTATATACAGCCCGATTTGGGGTTTTAGCTGGCGTAATTGGAAGCTATGGCATAACATATGACAAGATGATTTGTAACATAAATCAACATGCATGCATTGTGCCAAGACAATCATGAGCCATACAACTTTACAGCTGAAGCTATGAAACCAGGTCTAGGTATCTGGACACGATAGAACACGCTCTCTTCTTCGGACAAATACACTCACCTAAAGAATTATTAGGAACAACTTTGAGTGACATAACCACTCGTTGCAACCAAGTTGTGCAGCAAAGCATTTGTGAAGCCACAACACGCAAAACAGGAAAAAGAGGCTACAATTTGTGAGAGCTCACCAAAATTGGACATTTGAAGACTGTAAAAATGTTGCCTGGTCTGATGAGTCTGGATTTCTGTTGAGACATTCAGATGGTAGAGTCAGAATTTGGCCTAAACAGCATAAGAGAACACTGTTAAATGTTTCCGTTAATTTACACCCAAATTTCAACATGATTTACCTGTTATTTGTAATAACTGCAGCTTACTGTAAATTTTTAGGGAATACATGTTAAATAACGCCTCATGTATGTTATTTAACACCTCATTGCTAAATAACATTCATTTTTGTTATTTAACAGCACAACCGAACATTCAAAGATGGCGGCCAGAGTTAGATGGTCTGGTATGGTTTTGTAAGTTGCAAAACAATGACTAATTCAATATTGTCGATGTTGCATACTAAGAAATTAAATATTGTATGCATTCACTGAATGAAGGTTAGACAGAACACCACGTGATTTCTGTACTGCAAATGTTATAAAGAATCATCTTGCTTTTATTACCATAATCATACCTCCCGATTTTAAACGAGACACCTAACATTTAATTGACTAACTGCGCTCCAAATCTGTGTGTGTAGATGTGTGTGTGTGTGTGTCTTTCTGATCACGTTCGCGCCACTTTCTGAAATAACAGGTTCATACAGTATTTTTTGCATTCTGGCAAAGAGCGAGTAAGAAGGCATTTGAACCTGCAACGCAACGGACACACGGCCATTCCATGTCGGAGGATCGCTCTGGTTACATCGAGGAAAACCACAACAATCCGGTGAGATTAACTAGAATTTCTTTAAAGTCATGCATAGTTAACATTTATCAGTGATGTTGAGGTATACTAAACGCCACGGACTTGCACTATGAAGTTTAATTTAGCTAGCTGCTAATGAGCCGAGGTGATTCAAGCTAGCAAAGTTTTGATAGTTTGTCCATTAATCTTACAAAACAATGCGCTTATTTTAATGTCCGTTCATGTATACGATCTAAATCTATAAATAATGCTAGTGCTAGCGGTCTCAACGGGGGGCTAGCGGGCGGTCTCAACGGGGGCGGGGGGGGGGCTAGCGTCGGCGGCCGGGCTTGCACATCCTTACATGCTCCGCTCTGGCCACCCGGCACCCGCGCGCACTGGTCTGATGCGCCACAACTTCACAACAACCGGGAGTTATTCGCGCGTCATTGACTTAGCGGGCTGTGATAGGAAATCGGGACTGGAGCTGTCCCGGTCGGGACAAATCTAAATTGCCCATAATTCGGGATGTTCCGGGTAATACGGGACGGTTGGTGTGGGATGGTTCTGATTCCGCTGTGTTTTTTTTTAAACCGCCCGCTGGCGCTCCTGCGAGATTTGCGTTGGGTCTCGCGGGACCCGGCGGCACACAATCCCAATGTAGCCCTCTAGTCTGTACTTCAGATTAGCTATATGTGTCACAGACTAGAGCGCTGAAAACCACTCCACCCGCCACTGTGGCTTGTATGCGAGGCAAAGTCACCCGCCATTGGCTTGTGGCAGGTGCTAATTTCCCACCCTGGGTGTGTCTATTTTACATTACATTTGTTTTTGTTTTTAATTACAGATGCAGGGCACTATCCCTGATCACACTGCTGATCAAGAAGATCTCACTGCATGTATCCCTCAGAACCAGGTGGACATTTGAATGGTGTCTTATAATCTATCAATAAGTCTTGTGTTGTTCAAGACTAAACCGACAAATGAAAGGATGAAGGAAGTCAGCTTGATGATGATGTCGAGCTGTCCTATCAAGTCATCCATCTTCTTCTGTCTCACTTTTCCGAAGATGTCTCAGGACTTGATATGCCAGTGCAGCTGACCTTGAGAGTTCACTAGCTTTACCTGCAACGCCTCGTCTGATACTTCTTGGTAAGTTGGTTTTAGTGTTGTATGTAGTGAATTAAATGGTATCAAACTAAACTCTGTATTCAAAATGAAAACTAAAACAGAAATTTGACAGTTAAAACATTTCTGTTTCAGGAGAAACAGGAAACCACTTCCAACGCTGGATGCTCAGCATTGAGGGCCAGATTGTGGGCGAAGGGATCCAGTCGACCTTTGTGACAGGGCTGGCGTCTTTTTTCTCCGGTTTTTATATCTTCAACCTACAGTACCAAGAGGAGGCAGCGTGCACACTTGAATTCATCCAGAGGTAAGACATTGTCTGTTAACACCTGCATTTGTTCTGGCCTAGCTGTGGCTCAAGCATGGTTTCAGCAGGTCTGGTGATGGGATTTAGCAATTAACTTTGCTTTAGAAAGTTTTAGTGCAACTTACAATATTCATAGATGCATAGGATAGTATGTTGAGGATAGTTCATGGACATTTGTTGTCTTGTTGTAGTGTTAGTCTGTGTGAATTACTAGATTTCCAACCCGTGTATAATTTTTCAGACGCTTTGTGGGTATAAACCCAGAAAAGGGGACAAAGGCTGCAAAGGGGAAAAAAAGAACGGTAAATTCACACATCGCCAGCCTCTTGCGCAGACTGATGGACTTCCAGTGGGATTTCATTTCAAAAAGGTGAGATAGATACATACATTCATGCTCTTTGCCATTTGCCAATAAATTTTACTTTTCAGACTTTCTATTATTTATGTCTCTCTCTCTCTCTCTCTCTCTTTCAGTGGAGGTGTGTTCAGGTGCGTTCTGGGCAATGTAGTGTATTTTTCTGTGATTGATCCGATCTATATGTGCCTACATTTGTAAGTATTTAACTTTCAGTGTTTCTATTACAATAAAAAAGTTCATTTGAACATGGAACTATTCGTTTTCTTTCACTTAAGTGTTATGTGATGTATTATACCTATTCTTATAATAACTCAAGCTAGAAATATGTATATTACAATCAATGGTACACATTACTATGCTAAAATAATAATCAATACATTTTAAAAGCAATATTTAAAGGAAACTAAATAAATGGTGATTTAACATGAAAATAATGGTAACCCTGCTGCCAGTAAAGTCCTGTTAAAAAACATTACGGGTGTGCACTGTAAAAAAACATTAACAGGAATAAACTGTTAAAATAACATGAAAATAATGGTAACCCTGCTGCCAGTAAATTCCTGTTATTTAACGGGGAAATAATTTACAGTGAAGAACAAGAGAACATGGATCCATCATGCCTTGTTACCACTGTGCTGGTGGTGGTGTGATGGTGTGGGGGATGTTTTCTTGGCACACTTTAGGGCCCTTAGTGCCAATTGGGCATCGTTTAAATGCCACGACCTCCTGAGCATCGTTTCTGACCATGTCCATCCCTTTATGGCCACCATGTACCATCCTCTGATGACTACTTCTAGCAGTATAATGCACCATGTCACAAAGCTCCAATCATTTCAAATTGGTTTCTTGAACATGACAATGAGTTCACTGTACTAAAATGGCCCCCACAGTCACCAGATCTCAATCCAATAGAGTATCTTTGGGATGTGGTGGAACGGGAGCTTCGTGCCCTGGATGTGCATCCCACAAATATTGCTATCCATCAATATGGAAGAATGCTTTCAGCACCTTGTTGAATCAATGCCACGTGGAACTAAGGCAGTTCGGAAGGCGAAAAGGGGTCAAACAAAGTATTAGTATGGTGTTCCTAATAATCCTTTAGGTGAGTGTACATCCTGTGTAGCTTTCTGTAGGTACAAACAATGCTAAATTGTATGTATTTTGTTTTAAACTCGTTAAAATCTGCTTTTTCCCAGTACTTTCCCTGAAAGGTTAGCTGTAAAGAGCTCTGAAATCCAGTGGCAGTCATTTAATGTTATTTTAGTCAGAGAGGAGAGCCTCAATTAGGGGTTGCTGGTTGGTTTACAAAATACTTGTACTGCTCACACTGACGTGACATGAAGGTTTCCGAGTGAAGTATTACACCTCTTAGTTATTTAATAATATGAAGTTGTGGCGCTAGAAGGAAAGGTTTCCTTGGAAACTGTGGAAATCAGATCACCACTGTGTGAGTCAAGGATCACACATACTTAATCCATGTCTATCAAGAATAACTACCATGAGAGCAGATCTGACATTGAGTGTTTTTTATATTTGAGTGAACTTGACTGAAAAAAAAAAAGATGTTCATTGAACATACATTAAATCGATGTATTGATTTGCATGTGTATGATGCGGCTGTCGTGACATCAGACATTGGTTTGTGGAAGATTTTTCTAGTTTCATCTCATGACCATTTGCTCATTATTATCAACAGTGATGATTAATTAACAATTAATTATTACTCTACTCTGCCTAAAGCTCGGATGAACATGCCCTCTCCACTCGCATTTTAGACTAAAAGCAGAGGATTTGTGACATTGATTCCTAATTACTGGCTAGCATTAAAAAATGGTCTCTTGGTCGACTCCACTTAGTCACAACCCTCTATGTCTCCCTCTCGCTGTCCTCTCTGTCTCCATCCAACCTCACAGATCTAATTTGGAGGCTTCAGACTTTCTCATGACTTTATTAAAGCACTTTTCAGATGCCCACTTTTCATTCGCCCTGAGTGGTTCCACTGCACAAGCACAGGGGCCGATGTAAATTAGATGACTTGATATCACATCAAAACCAATGAAAGTTGGACCCTGAGAATCAGCTGTCCCCCCCCCCCCCCGCTTGTCTGTTGTTGTTCATCAACCCTCTAAAATAAGCAGTGGGGAGACATAATGGGACCTTGATGTCACTCACCGGTTGAGCTTTTTAAAAGGATGCGCTGTCCTTCAAATGCCGTTTTCATATGCACTTGGATGAAAGGCAAGTGAGCGATGGCCAATGGGGAACATTTTGAGCAACCTTTCATTTTTCTGCTTGTCAGGCTGCTATTTACATTTGCCTACGGTTTGCACCTCACCACGCTTTTTGTCAAGCTCAGAGTGAATGATTTGTGTCTCCAGAATGTTGTGTTATACAGAGAGTGAATGAATCTTGAATTAAATGAAACGTTAAACAAGATGAGTATCGACAAGCTTCTATTTCACTTTGCAAATGCCCATCAGTGTGGTACTTTCCTTGGTCTCTCCACTGCAGAAAAAAATATGCAATACCCTCTACTTAAAATAATAATTAAATTCCAAATATTTTATATCCCAAAAGTTGTTGAATTTGAAACATGCATGCAAAGACTTGTCTCGATGTCTCTCATTTGTATATAAAGAAATGTCCCTATAGCACCCCCAAAGGAATGTTCTAGCTCACGCATTTTCCCCCCTATAATCCATAAACTGGATATTTGGCACACTTATCAGCTAAGGTATGCTTTACAAAAGCAAAATAGATGAAATCCAGCATTCTAATTGGTTAAGAGTGAGTCACAGGGTGTACATTGTTGAGCGATTATGTACAGTACCTGTTCACATTGACCCAAGTGTTCCATATCATTGCGCACTCAAAGTAACAGTTAGAAAAAAGATTTGGAAACTACACAAATAACGGTTTTGGGCAATGCGAGCTTTCGCAACCCGGACAATTAAGGTGGACATCATGAGTGTTGTGAGCGAATGAGATGGTGCAAGATCTTGCAAGGAGGTTTGTGGGATGGTTTATATGCAGAGAACCATTTCCTGTATGTGCAATACAAATGCCTTCTTGTTCTTCTGAAATGCGATACACAACGTTTGGTGCTGAAAGGCAGTTTTTTACTTAGTATTTATAATTTCGCAGAACCGTAACATTATTATTAAAGCAATAAAGGTACAAGAGGCTGTACTTTATCGTCTAATAACAGTTCGGGGGTGTTGTTAGGTCCGACACGCAGCCCAAATTAGGGCATTTTCAATTTTATAAAAGATAAACGTGGCTAACTCCTTTTAAAAGCTAAGTCCAACTCTCACAAAATGTTTGTCATTAAAATCTGATTGATATCTGGTTGTGTTTAGAAGATGTGGGTGAATTAACTTCTAAAGGTGTGTGGCTTAATATGTAAAAACACACAATTTCCAAATGACCTTGGCCCGTCCTCACCAAATTTGTTGCTTAAAATCACATCGCATCCCTAAACATACCCCAATTTATTTTGGGGTGCTGCAGTAATTGCTCAATATCTGTATTTTTAATCTTAAATTCACCGTTTTGAAAAATTCTTCTTAAATATTAAACATGATTCATTTAAAGTTCGGGGAGTATAGTTTTGAGAAAAATGATCAAGAGATTCTAAAAATATTTAACTATATGAGTGTGGAGCAGTGGCGAAGACAAACCATTTGCTGTGGAATTTGTTTTTTTTTTTACTCGGCCATACATCTAATCTGCTCCATATTTCTCATTATTACAATTATTTGTAATTCTAGTCCTACCACTAGCGAGATGGCAACAGGAGTTTTATTTACCCTACTCCTCACAAATTAAGTCATAGCGCCACCTATTGGTAATATGAAGTAAATGTGTAATTTAGCTTGCTTCTCTTTTCAGATAAATCAGATCGTCATAAAATTTCTTCCACACAAAACCGTAAGACCTTCGTGACGCCAGCACACAAAGCCTTTTATTTTGTGTAACGCTGTTGCCGAGGCAACCCATTCCTTGCAGTAGACAAAGGTGCTTTTGAGGGACTAAACATGCTTGAAATGTAACTAAACTTTGGAACTTGATTCCGCCCGCTACCACTCGCGTCCGTGCATGGACTTTGCATGGAATCTACTCGTGCAAATGATTTGCTTCGCTTTTGGTGTGAACACAGCATTAGACCGGATGGGGTGATTGCTTGTAAAAGAAGTAACATTTTGCCAAACCGTTATAAACGCTGCTCACTGAAAGAATGATATCTATATACCTATTTCCATTCACACTGTGATTAAACAGTCACCTTGAAATTGGATGTCAAACATTTACTGGATTCCATAATCTTTCATAAAAAATGTCAAATGGCCTGAAGGAACTCTTTACATTCAACAGTGCGAAGACAAGGCAGGAGCAGAGTCAGGGTGCGAGGGCAAGGGTGACTCCGAAGGACGCGTCCTCCGGAGTCACCAAGTCAGCTGCTGTTGCAGAAATGACCGTTCTCCGTTCTCCCGGACCTGCGAGTCAGGACTCCCGAGTCTGTTCTCGCGGGAACGCTAGTCCGTTCTCGCCGTCCCAGGTATTGAGAAAGGGCCCAAAGTATTTAATAAATAAAAAGGGTGTTGTGCTACAAAGGACATCTCAGCTGAGGAGCCGCTGGTCTCTGCAACCAACAGGCCACATGGAGTCCTTCGAGCATCCCAATGCCCGTCTGTGGCCTCCACCGGCGCACTCTAGAACAATTGCTGCCTACAAGTATTTATACAGATCAGTAAAGGTGTTAAAGGTGGTGTTCACGCTCCCTGATTTTGAATATCTCTCAGTCAATATCAGTTGTGGTGCTAGTATTGCATTTCATAGCTGTACATGGTATTATTCTTTTGATTACAGTTCCAGAATCATGGTTGTACTCTGGTGTACACTAAATGCATTTAATTAATAGTTCATTTCTGAATGTATCCGGTGAGAAACACAGTCACTTCACTTCACTTATATATAAACATAATGTTAAGATTTCACTCACCTCTAAAAGACTGCCGGGCCTGGTCCAACCGAACCAGGTGCAAAAGGGTACCACCAATTCCCCATAATGCACTTTGATAACAACCTCCTTAGTCAAGTGGATTTACACTTAACATTTGTTTAGTCATTGAGAAGTTTATAACTAGTATTTTTTGTTCATCACAACAACTTCCAACAATCTTTTGTTATGCTGACAGAATAATAACTTAGACACAGCGGATAGAGAGAGTGTCAGAAAATGTAGGTGTCCGACTTATGGACAACCCTTATCCTATAAACACAGAAATGTCTAGAATCGTACCAGACTGAGTAATGTAGGAAATTCAGTCTGAATATTAAGTTAAGCTGTCAAAAAAAAAAAACCCCCGCTGTGGTAGCTAATGGGCCATGTAACTATCCATTCATCTACTTCTCCCTGGCTGTCTCTCTTTACTGCTAAGCTCTGCAACCACACCTCCCACTGCTCCCCCCTCCCCCCATCCACTCCTCCTCCTTCTTCCCTTCATGCGCTCTACCCATCGCAAGTACTCCCTTCCTTATGGTAGGTTGCCTGATGCAATTTGATCTACTGGCACCTTTTTAAACAAATCCTCTCTTTCCTCCTGGAGACTAAGGGTTCTGGGGAGAGAAGCGAGGCGTCCACTGAGGGAGACCGATAGGAACCAAAGGAAACATCCTTTAACATTGCTCACTTGCTCCTCCCTCTCAGTTTCGCACTGGCTACATTTTAGGGTTGGCTGCTTATCGGAGAACTGTCTGCCCACAGCACTTTAACTTCTACCACACGCTGAATAAGAAAGTGCCCCCCCCCCAATACGTTAACAATCCAGGGACCTCAACAACAAGTTTCCTACTGGCAACACATGCACAACAAAAGCCCACATGCACTTTGTAATTACTCAGTATTAGGTTAGGTGGTAGGTAGGTGTGGGTGTCGAAAAACTGCACTAGTACGCCTACGATAGTTAGTATCTGACATGCACACAGACTTTTCAGAAGACCCGCCCACACCTCCCGGAATTGAAGAACAAATGCTAAAATAAAGGATTTAGTTTAAGGAAAAGCTATGTTTTTTTATTTAACTGTGCATCATTGGGTCTGACTCATACCACATGTAGTTTATTTTTAGGTCTGAATTGCGGCTAAAAAACTGGGTCTATGTTTAGATCGTCTTCAAAAACAGTTCATTCATGACGTAGCATATAGACTCTCATTTGTATTTACTGACCTTAAAGTTAACACTTTAAGAACACTATATTGGCCCCACTTTGGCAAAAAAGTAGTTACAAGCATTAGATACTTTGCCTTTGGTTCCTCCACTTTAAAATTCCGTTTTGAACTTATTGTTGATGTCCGTCATCAAACTGGTTAAGCTTTGTTAAATCTTGAGTGCTTAGGATGTATTGTTTTAAGATGAAATTCATATAATCTTGCAATACAATCATCCAATGAAACCGTGACGTATTAGTGCTGAATGATCAGCAATGACAATCATGTGATATCCACTCTCCTGCCTATTCACGGAGTATTGTTCACATTAACAGTTATAACATCACTTTCCTCCGGTGACTTTGAACGGAATATTCACCTGTGAATCTACTTGATTCTGAGGCCGTTTATACATTAGAGCATTAACAGGACCAAGACCTTCTGCTCGGCCCCCACCCGCACCGTATCGTGTGTGATATGTTTCTTTTTTCATCATTCATTTGCTCCTGGCGGAAAATCCATAGGGTGTGTACTTTCGTCTCAATACCATCTAAAGGTGAAACCTTTGCCAAATAGAAATGATGGATGGTGTGACCCCGACTTCCTTCTTCTGTTTGGTCTGAGGAGGCTGGAGGGTGACCATGGCTTCCTGGCTGTAATGCGTTTGGCTGCATAGGACAGATATACCCTGTTGGGGCACTGTTCTCTTCATATTTTATTGAAGCCATCATCTGAGTTGAGTAAACATATTAGAATCTACATTATTAATTCCAATTTCTCTTGGATTGTGTTTGTTCAGTCCCCATCCGGTATAACTGAGGTCAAATCCTTCTTCTATAGCAAACATTGCCGCCACGCTCCCTCATGTGAAGAGAGAGAGGGGTGGGCAAAGGTCAAATCCAACATGTTTCCAGAAAAGAGATACAGGCTGTGTGTGTAAGTGATTATATATGTGGTTTTGGGAGCTTTTAGATATCATATTTTCTAAAGTGCAGCTGATATAACAGCTTTAATGGGAAGTGACTTTTGATCTTTATTTGATTTGATCTATTTGCATAAATCCAACAGGCCACCTGCCCAAATCTCTGCATTTTTTCCTGTAAAAGAGGTGGTTTATGGTATGCATGTTGGAAGTACAAGTCTAAACATGTAGCTGGAAATGCGTAAGAAAATGTGAAATTACCTTTTGTAGGATACCCTACAAACATGAGGAAACATTGATATATTTCATTTTTCATACAACCCAAAACCGCAAATTACAAATTTGCCTGAGGGCTGGACACATGCAATATCCTCTCCCAAAATCCTAACATCGGCTTTGGAAAAAGTCTTCCATCGGGGGGAAAAAAGGTTGATCTAAAACAATAAAAAATCACAACACATCACGCATTTAGATCTACTCGTTTTGAGCTGATGTCATGCAGCGCTGTTGTTTGGTTTCCACCACAACCACTGCCGGCCCCATATTTATTCTTATTCACAGAAAGATGGTAAGTGACAATCTCACTCATTTACATGGAACACAATTATTAAGGCAATTTCTGTCCATTTTTTCATGCATGTCCTCCTGAGACGCAGCCCATCATTTGTGTCCCCTGTGGTGGACAATTT
Source organism: Pungitius pungitius (assembly GCF_949316345.1). Taxonomy (NCBI): domain Eukaryota; kingdom Metazoa; phylum Chordata; class Actinopteri; order Perciformes; family Gasterosteidae; genus Pungitius; species Pungitius pungitius. Next base: position 15,337,819 of record NC_084918.1, on the reverse strand, counting down.
GGTTTTGCAAAAAACTTGTACTGAGTTTGAGTTAACCTATTCATTCCTCCTGTACTCTAAAGGTCGCTGTTACTTGACCTGTGATCTGACAAATAAATCTACTAGAACGACAGAAGTCGTTGGCTTAATTCTTCCAGAAGTCCCCAAACCGGGCTTCCAATTTTTGATGGCGTTCGTTCGATTCATTCATTCTTTGAGCCCATAAAGGATTGAAGATAACCCATCCCCCCCCCCCCACCTTACACAAACAGCTCCTTAGCTCATTAAAGGTCTCTATATCAGCTCTGTTAAAATTAATCACTCACAATGAATTACTCCTCCAGCGCCAAGAGAGTCTGCAGCCCTCATGCCAACCCCTGCCCGGGCCTTGTTTGACTGCAGTAGGGCCCCATGTCTCACAGCGAGGCCAGATCCACCATCTCCTACTTAGGGGGGCAGGGAGATCCTGGTCAGCTGGGACAAGCCTGTCCTCCTCCCCCTTTCCCTCCCTCTGCTGTTCTGCTGCCAGATCCGTTAGTAAAGACGACATAACTGAAAATAATGTGGCCAATGCCTGCTGGACGGATACCAATTGTCTTCTCTGTTTCAAGATGTTTCCTTTCTTATTACTGTAGAGCTGCAACACCAAACTGAAACCAAAATTTAAAAAAAACGTGCAATGATGGTAAGAAATCCATACGGGCGAAGTAAGGGAATTTGGGCCCAAAGACATGTTGACATGACCTGATATCTCCAAAACGTGATGTGCACTGTGAGCGCTGGGATTAGTTCACACCCCTCGGGTGCTGCAGGGGTCACAGCGGTAGATCATGGCCACACAACGTGATTGAATAACTCAGTATGCCAAAAAAAAAAAAATCTCTGCAACTGGGGCTTGGAATTTAAATTTAAAAAAGACAAAAGCTATTGTAGGTGGATCTTCGAAGAATTCTGATGTGAAAGTGAAAGTATTTTTGTCTTGTGATTGTGAATAAACCATTGATAATCTGAAAAAGGCACTAAATCTGCAAACGTCATTAGCAACCAATTTGTAATTGCACTACCATATCTAACAACGTCAAACCAAAAAGGAAGTGGTAACTTGTTAAAGGCTCCCAAGTTTGATGTTTGAGTGTAGCCCCACTGCAGTTTGCAATGAATGGTTGTGGATACATTAACTTTGATCCGCTAAAAATCAACATTCAAAGGAGAACATACCAACGTGTCTAGCAGTGCTGCCATCACCTGTGTGTGTGTGTGTGTGTGTGTGTGAGTGAGAGAAATCTCTTGTTAATGTCTTCATGGGAAAGCTGAGTCACCGGGTTAATAACGATAAAATGTACAAAAGGGAAAAAATATAATAAATGCTAACGAGGGTGCAGAATGAAAGCAGCAGAGCATAATGAGACAGAAATTAAATAAAAAAAATCGCAATCTTCAAGATGCATAAGAGTAATGATCATATGGAGATGCTTTAAATGTATGCATATGTGCATTTTGTACTGAGCACAACCCAGGGCAGGGCTTGTGCTTAAAACACCAGCAAAGAGGGAGAGAGAGAGAAAAAAAAACATTTCTTCTTATGTCTGACTCCTTCAACAGAAATAAATTGAAAGGAAAAATAGAACAGGGAAAGAAGAAAACTTGCCAGACTACCAGCACCACAGGGCAAGTGAGATCTGTAGTTTGTGTATGTGCTTTGACTACACAACACAATAATGGCAACAAACACACAACACACATGCATTGATATGTATACCCAAGTTTGACCACCCACACACACGCGCCTCGGAGAGCCACATGTTCATTACAGAGAAGGTGCGACCTGAGAATCGTTAGGTCAGCGTGCATCCCATCATGAATCATGCAAGTGAAACGTTAGCGATGGCTACCTAATTAGACCCTCCCGTCGATCCCATTCTGATGGGTTTTTTGTATTCAGCGGTTCTTTTTCCTTTTCACATAAGCTCCTCGCATCACACAAGATAAAATGCAGTGTTGTGTAAATAGGAATAAAAATACAATACTCCACACTCACGATTATTCCAAATAATGTATGCAACCTAACAAGAGATCTTGCCGTTGTGGTTTTACATATTCTTCTTCTTTGTTAAAACTTGGTGCCTACTGTACGCTCACTGCTCACTGACGGTCTGGTAGGTTGACTATTTTCTGACTCCACACCATACTCTTTATTTTCCCACTTGCAGTCTTCAGAAGCAGAAGGCAACGCTTGAGGACACGTGCCTGTGCCCTTGTTTGTGCGTTTAATGTTTTTTTAACAATCCTTATGGGAAAAAAGTTAATGATAATAGGATTCAGCAACGGAGGCCATTTAATCAGAAGATGGAGGTGCTACCTACCTTTCTGCACAACTTCAGACATTTGAGTCTGTGTAGGGATCCAGTTAGAAAAAAGTTCAGGAGGAAGAATCCGGAAGATCATAATGGGACTATTTGGTGTGATTAAACAGGAATAGAGTTGTATTAACATTTGGATGTAATCAATAAACAATTAACAAATCAAATCAATATGATTCTAAAACTCTTTTGACAACATTTATTGTCACGTAACAAAGAACTCAACATATGTGTGACTGCAAATATAAATAAGGTTTTCTCAGTTAACTAAATAAAAGTAGGCCTGGATTTAAATGTAAAAAGTGTGCAAGATAAGCTTTAATTTCCTTTTCTGCTTCACATTTGGACTTGACCCAGCAAATTATATAACAATTGAGCAGTTTAATATATATATATATATATATATATATATATATACACACACTCTCCCACTTGTTTGGTAAATGGGAGAATTGAGATCTAGTTTTGTCCTGCCAGGATGTTAAACCTGGCCGTTCTCCTTACGTGGAGGAGCTCATTGAGCCTTATGATGCATGTGAGACTCCGCAAAGGATGTAGTTAGTCACAGCTTTGTGGGCTACGGGAGTCTAGAAAATTTGGTCGACACACGCAAGAAGGGGTGAAACGGCACGCCAGGCGCTCTTGCATGCGTGTGTCCTTGCGTTTCTCTGAAAACCCAGAAGCTTAAACTTGGCTTTACACTATAACCAGTCAGTTCGGAATGAAAGTTTGCAGAGGGGGAGCGCACAGACCATAGCAGCGGGACCCTTGTGGTGTCCGATCAGATATTAGGGCTGTTTCACCAAGAGAGAAATCACACCGAGGTGTGAAGGCACATTCCTGTGTCCTGCAGCAGAAGTGCACTCGAAAAATCAGCCTTGGTTTTTACACTATGGTGGAGCCCAACAACGTGCACTGTGCGACGTTCAGTATCTCACCAGAGTCGACTTCACCCCCACGCAGCAGAGCTCCTTATCACAATAGTCGTCCTTGTACATCCATCCAAGGCTTTTTCTGAAGAGATTGAGCCTCAATGCCACAGTGATGTCTCTTAGTCACAGAGCAATGCATAATTACACTCTGTAGGAAATCGTTGTTTGAAATAAGCCCGGCTTTCCTAGTCATAATAACGAAAGTTTGAGGTTTTAACCAATAACAAATATTTGATTTATTACCATGAAACACGTTTTGTTATTAAAGTTTATTAAAAAAATGCACTCAAATACATGTTTGACGTCAAATTATGTGTATTAAGGCATTTATTTATATTACAGATTTATTTGTATGGAAAATACTTCATTTTCAGCACATTAGAACAAATTATGAATGAATGCCATTACCGGCCAAATAAACAATTGATACCTTGCTCTCAGTATCCAAGGCCAAAGAGTTTCACTAGTGAATCATTGAACACCAGCAGGATCAATAGACTACATACAATAGAGAACGCATTTTGGGATTCTTTGACCCTCTCAATTGTGAAGAGTTATCAATATTCAATGTTTTGTGCTAAAATTGACTGGCTTCGGCCCAGTAAGGAAAAGACCAGGGACAGGCGCCGTGCAACCTGCAGGGCGGCAGAAGAATGAACAGATTTCACACTGACCGGTCTCCCCATTCAGTCTTGTGCTTGTACACAGATTTATGCATTTGCACTGACGCACAATAATAAAGCATAGATTAATCAAATCAAATGAAACAATTAGCCTGTTAGTGAGCTGCACTTAAGTGTAGTGTTTGACACAACACAATGAGGAAGAAAAAACCTTGTGTGCAATAAAACCATTCATCATGAATGCTGTCGACGTATTCTATCAAAGCAGCGGTGACGGAAAATAAAAAGCTTTACAATGCTCCTACTTGTTTCAGGTTTCTCCCCACAGCATCACATGGTGATACCATCAGTTCAATCAGGAGAGACTCGTTCTGTAACGCATGTAACAGAATTAAGTGTCTTTGGCGATTTTGACTCTTTGGACTCAACCAGGATAATCAGAGTTCTGCTCCTCCAGAATTCCCCCCTTGAGTCCAGACAGTGGTGGTGGTGATGAAGCCAGGAAGTTGTTGCCGGCTGATGCTGCCTGTAGTGTGACTGAAGGTGACCGGAGGTGCCTGGGGGGGAGGAGGGTTGCGTCCGGTCTGACCTGAAATGGCGGCTGACAGGACCTGCAGAGATCACTCCCCTAAAAAGTTTGACAGCAATGTTATGATTGGTCGACCGACCTATAGCCGCTTCTGGTTGGTTGCTTGTTACTCGTGGAAAACCACCCTCCCCCGCCCCCCTCGCTGTTTGCTAACTGCTGAGATGCCAGCCACACCTATTGACCCGCTGTGACAAGAGAGTCTTCCTTCCAGAACTATCGCTTAAGCTTTATGTTGTGATATTCACACAGACAGCGAATCAATATTATAAAACAACGAGCTCGTCTGTCAGAAGGAGAGAACTGTCACAACTAAGCTATTCCATACGTTCTTGGTTATTACCTTACTGGGATGACGAGCACTGATTGAAGTCAGCCAGTGTGGCTTTTGAATGAAATAAAAGTAGTATGCAAGGGTCAAGCACTACCAGGTTTTCTTGACCAATGTGACCTGACGGGATTTTTTTTTTTCCATTGGCAGACAATCTACCGGCACTGCGTTGGTGAACGCTCGGATCCCCCTGGTCTAACGCAAATTAAATGAATCCAGTCAATAATTCTAGAACTCATGACAATATTTGTTGTAACAAAGAACTGAACATATATGTGAGACTGCAAAAATAAACAATGTTCTCTCAAATAAATAAAAGAAGGTGTATTTATGAAAAATAAATTGTGAAAAGTCCTGCATGTTCAAATAAAGCTTCAATTCAGAAATAATAAAATAACTGAATTTCTCCTTTTCTGCTTCACATTTGCACTTCACAGTCTCAGTAAATTATAAATAATAAATCTAATCACATTCGAACAATTGAACAGTCTAATTGAATATTATATGTATATATGTATACATCCACTCTCCAAAGTGGGAGAATTAAGACAGGGTTAATTAACTGCATATCATTCTTAGCAGCATGACGACTTTGTCTGGAATATTTTTTGAAAGGTCCAAACTGAGTTTGTTCTGTGTTCCTCAAGCGTTAAAAACAAAAATAAGCCTGGGTGTTTTAAAAAATGCATATGTCCCCACTTTAATAATAAAAGAGCATTTTACAGTTTTAAGTGCACCAAGGAAAGAGACTTGAACAGTGGATGTTAAGAGATTGGGGTTCACTTGGAAGACAGACATCTGAAATATGTAGGTGGGAATCTAATATGTCACTTTCATAAAAACACCCTTTTTTAAACTGAAAGTATTTTTTACTATGGCCTTTTCTTAATACATTTCTATTGTGTGTCCATGCAAAAGATGTTCCTCTCAAGTTCAAGTAGTGCAAAGAAGAGGCTGCCATTTGGGATTTAGATGTTCTGAAAGCCCGATGATGTGTGAAGCCCACAGCATTCTGGTCCAAATCATGTTTCCTTTTCATGATGATCATTTTAACACTCAATCAAGCTTTTTAAAAATTACTCTAAGAATACAAACCCAAAACATGTTGGGAACCACAGCATTAAGCTGTATTTTCACATTCCAAGTTTAATTTCCTTATTTCTATAGAATATCTTATAGTTTGCCACACTAAAATAAGTAAGCTGAGCTGTCAGTGTTCCTCTGAAAATACTGACCATCGCCTGCAGGGGCTTAAAAAGATGCTTGAATACACACAGGTGTTCTTGTTAAATCACCTGTACTTAAATGTCTCTTTTCTAGTCTTCCAACCACTTGAAGCTCTTTAAAATGTCATCATTCACCCAATGGGAGCCATCATACACCAAGCAACCTGCCCATCAGCACCTAACATTCACACACCGTAGACCCAGTCACCCTACCGTCAATTATCTCTGAATCATGAGATAATGTTGGTAGTGCGCTTGGCATACTTTAAATGTGTTAATGTATACATGGAAACTACGATCTGTAATATGGACAGACAGCTGGGCAAAGGGTTGATCGTGATGCATGGGGTAGTGTGGTGCGCAAGGTTGGTTGGATCAAATCCCGGCTGCTCCAGGTGCCATGTCGAAGTGTCCCTAAGCAAGACACGCAACCCCCCCAATTGCTCCCCATGCAAAATGTAACGCATGGGTTTGTAATGCAACGTAAGTCGCATTGGATAAAAGTGTCGGTTGAATGAAAGTGCTAGTTTGCAGCGGGGAACTAGGCCTAGTAATCAAAAGACTCAATCAAAAATATGCAAATAATAAAGACTTTTTTTCTTTCAAATCAAAAATGTCTAGAGGCAAACTGCAGCCCAGGGACACACAGGGAAACCACATACAAAGTAATGACTCAACAAAGGACAAGGGACACACATGGCTTAAATACATAGAGAAGGTGCAGGTGATTGGGCACAGGTGAAAACCATCAGCGCCATGGCAGGAAGTGAAGCTCACCCAGGGACACGAGAGACATGAAACTACAAAACAAAGGGCACAAACCCTGCTGTGGAAACTGCTCTGTGATGGCCAGATACAGCGGTGAAAATATTTGAAATGAAGTATACACATAAAGATACGTGAAAGCTACAGCACCTAGCACATAGTCAAGAACAACTCATGTTAAGTAACACACACCTCCACTTATAAACAGTTATTTATAGATCAAGTACACAGCTTTATTATAATCACCTACCTCATGGATAAAACGAAACTTCAGACAAACATTGTTATATTGTGCACAAATGAGCTCTTATTGGGAAAATAAATCGACCATTGAACAGAACTTCAATAAAAAGAAAAATAATCCCCATTAAATACTTTAAAATTGTATTACTTTAAAGTCCAATTAATGAACTATCCAGCTATAGGGATACTTCTTTCTCTCTGTGGTCATCACATTCATTACTGCGTGCTTGTGACTTAACACAATGGAGATGTACAATTATATCCTTCCAAACAAATAAGCTGCCACCTAAGAATTACTGCAGTGCCTTGCCCAAAGCCTAGCCTCCCACCCTCCCTCCCCACCTCATCGGCACCTACTTCCACCCCCGCCTTTATAAATCTGCCTGAGACTCAAAGACAGAGTGGTTATTTATTTCTTGTTGGAGATTCATTGCCTGTTGCTGCTGTACTTTGAATGGTTGGTGTGGGCTTAATAAATTCAGTCTCTCTTCTCCCGCCTACTTCCACAGAGCTCCCCATCTCAGCTGGTCAGGAATTATTGGCTCCCTGTGTGTGTGTGGGTGGGTGTGTTTGTGTATATGTGTCTGCGTGGGGCATCTATGGGGTCTCCAGTGAGGCAACACGGAGATCTCAGTTTGAAGACAGTATACACCATATCATTTAATCAGGAAGCTGGACAGTGTGAGTCCAACACGCATTTATGCATACAACACCACGGCAATCGTATTAGACTCCCGCTTTGTAGCTGCTTTTTTACTTCACTAACAAGCATACGGAGAGATCCTTGTTATTTCATTTGAGACACATTTCCGATTTCTCGTTTCCTTCGCTTTTATCCTCACACTGTCTGCCTTCTCCTTACTATTGTTATTTTGAAAATGAGAAAGACAAGCGAGACACAAAATACTGTCGGCTGAAAAATAGTAGCCTGCCAAAAAAAAATGCTGTTTGCTTTAGGTACACATGACAAGAAATACTATTCTTCCGGGTTCGGAACCCCCCTGCCAACCAGAGTGTCTGCGCACCCTGTCCGGACCCTGTTCCGTTGGTATCCACGTCTCCGTAATACATGAGATATAACTATACTATAAGTGTTCATAACTTTTACTCTATTCAGAGACCGATGTTTGTTCACCGATAACGTTAAGTTTGTTAAAGGACAGAGTTTAGATTCATAACCTAATCTTTAAATTGAACTTTAACATAATGCCTGTATCCACAGTGTCCAGGGTTTTTTTTGTCTATCACTGTGCAATAAAACTAAATGTTTAAATTAAAGGACACTGATTATCGGCCTCTTGATGTTTGAGTATCAAGAAGACGGTAGGAGTGTGTGCAATGTGTTGCTACTGTATCCAACCTCCCGTTACTTTATGAAACCATTATAAAGCTACTGCAGTGTGATAATACAGCCCTGAGTCAAGAACTCGAGTCTATTCTACAAAGAGTGCAAGTGCGTTATTGAAAAAGGGCCACACACCGGTAAAAGAGAGATCCAGGGGACAAAGGTTGAGCGCCCGGGAATCGGGCACGGGGGTTTCGGCAATGTGAGACTGGAAGCAGGGCAAGGGAATGGTGGCTCCAGCAATGGGAAAGCGGACTTTGGGGAGCCGTTCATGGGGAACCGTAATCAGTGGTGTCGTGTGGGGAACAGAACTGGGAGTCAGGAGGCCGGCATTGGCGGTGTCGGAAGTCCGGAGGCCAGGGTCAGGTGTCAGGGTGCAGGAATCGGTTGTGTCGGGAGTCTGCTTCGGCCCGGCAGGAACAGGATTCGCTGCTTCAGCTTGCAGGGTCTCCTTTTCCTGGGGTTGAGGAGCTCGAGGCAAGCTCTTTGGAAGCTCATCAGCCCAAAGAAAAAATCTGTCTTCATTTGCCAAGAGGCGCTCTTTACATCTGGATAATCTGATCTCGTACTTGGGAAATAAGTCTGTTGCCGGGAAGGTGCAGGTGATTGCACACAGGAGGAAACAATCAGGAACACGGCAGACAATCACAAGGAAGAAAGTGAAGATAACCCAGGTACAACGAGAGGCAGGAAACTACAAAATAAAGCAGGAAACAAACCCACCCCGTGACACTGTCACATTCGTCAAAAGAATCTTCACTAGCAAGGACCACGCCATCCTTTGAATGCGTTTAATGTGAGTGAATGGATCGTTGATCGATTCCGTCTAGTTGCTCGGATGGGTTGTGGCGAGCTACCTCCGAGGAGGGGCCAAGCTTCTGACCTTTGCAAAATAAAAAAGAGAAAGGGAGTCAGCGATAGTGTTGCGATACCTGGGAATATGAGCGGCACAGAGAAGGTAATTGTGTGTAAATGAATGCGAGGTCATTAGCGAATAAACTGCATGATTGATCGTGCTCTGGAGTGCTTTGGGTTGGGGTTAAGGTGCTTTGTTCATTATGTCAACTACGGGGAGGTTGTCAGGGAAGATAGGGATGGACTCGCAGGACCACTCGTGGCACCACAGAATGTCTGCAGCTATTATGGGGTAAATTGCAAAGCCCGCCGGTGGTGTCCAGTCCAGTTGCTAAGTGTAAAAATGACAGAATGACGTAAAATGCATTTCTATGAACATGAATCTTATGGAATTCTGGAGAGAATGATGTTGGCGTCTGGAGGAGAAAATGCGATGGCATCTTGGTGCCGGACGTTAGATGATGCAACGTAAGTAAGGTGGTCATAAGTAACGTGCTTACATTCGATCGTGTGTTACCTGGCCTTGGTCATGTTTTAGAATGCAAACTCAAGACCGAGAAGAGTGGGTTTTAGCTGTATTTATAGGAAAACTGGAAGAGGCGTGTTGGAGGCGAGGTCCTGCTCCTGAAATTACGCTAATCAACAAATTTCGCCAAGCATGAATTGGATAAACTGACTTCATATCTAAACATCATAAAGGGCCATGATGACAGCAGTTTGTTCAGACAGTTAAAAAATAACTATCACAGCTTCAACAGTAAACTTGATACATTCCGTCAAACTTCATATGAATACTGCGGCTGTCTTTGTATTTTGCTCATATTTATTATATACATACATATTCTGGTTTCTTCATATATGAGGTAAAATCAACGCATTTGATCTAAACAAACAAACATTGTGGTTCATGCTAATCCACCCATCAATAACATCCTCATTAAAAGGAGGTGCCTCCCCATTATTCCTGTAAGGACCATGATGGTTGTAAACAATTGCTGATGATAGACGCTTTCTAGAAAAATAAACTGGTCAAAATGCTGTTTCACTGTGTAGACTTTAAGCCCAAATTACTAGTACAAAATGGTTACTTTTCCTTACTACTTAAAAAGTAGATGCTATTGCATGCAGAATGCATTCAACTGGGACACACGTTTTTTTTAAAGGATGTTTCAAGGCTTCTGTTGAGCAGTGTAAATGAACTGGCCGAAAAAACGTGTCATCGTAACGTTTTTTGGGGGGGAAAACGTAACAAGACCAGGTTTTTTGTTGTGGACCAATGTAGCTATTACACATTTTTTTTGGAGACTGGGTTGCTGTACCATACCTACTCCGCATTTTGATTTGGGCTTTTTAGTTCTTGTATCTAATGCAGGATGCTGAAGCCCACAGTGATTGTGCAATAAAGCGCTCCCTCCTTGGCCATTATGAAGAGGGGCAAAGATTGCTCCCTCAACCAACTACATGAATGTGATTGAGAATTAAGATAAACAGTGCAAGGCTCAAGGCTGGTCTGATTTGTTCATATTCATCAGAGTTGTTTCAGTTGACTAGAGTGAAATTAGAAGAGATTTGTTTGGCTTTTTGGTTCTTGCATCTACCGGTTATAAGCTTTCAGTAGAACTAAGGGCATATACAGTATATGTATACATATTGGTTATAGTTGGTAGCAAATGATGAAAATATTTTTTTTTAATTCCCCTACTTCTGTTCACTTTGTCTTTATTTGGTTTCTTTACATACAAATGAGATAGTGAGAGAGGGGCTGTGGGAGGGATATCTGCAGGCTTCCAATGCTTCCTCTTGACATTTTGGCTGTGTTCCATCACTGTGTGTGTGTGTGCGTGCACACATGTGTAACATTCATATTGTGAAAGGTCACAGGTCAGAAGAGAAAGCTATCCCTGAGCCCCGGGCGAAGTGTCCAACCTATTCTGATAAGCCCTCAGCCTGTTGCTGTCTATTTGTTGGAGATGGGTTTGTTCAGTTCATGGCAAACATTTTCACCTGAGATAAGAAGGTTAACTTATGTCCTGCTTGTTTGGGTCTCTGGGAGATGTGACTGTGCGTGTGGACGTGTTTGTGTGTCAGAGGAATGTGTGATGCACAGAAAATCTTCTGCAAAAGGTCCCTCCCCTCTTGCAGCAGGCATATGAAAATCCCACTAACTGCAAAAGCACACAAAATATGGATATATCCAGCTCCAATCCCCTTTGAATTGCCCCTTTGTGCTTTCCAGTTCAATTCATTGAGTTTGAATGGAATTAATACAGATTCAAATTTAAATTTAAAACAAATATAGTCCACTATGGTGAAACTTTCCTCTTCTTAGTTTTGTTTCTTAATACCTTAGGCCGTACCTTATGAACCCCAATTACAATTCATGCTTTCATTTAACGTCAAGTACATGTTTGTTCTATGGATGTATTTTGATGCGTGAGTAAACCTAAAAAACAGGTAAAAGTTAGAAGTTTAAATGAAGAGACCAGAATAAAAGACAACAATGAAGCAGTTATAATTTCTTTTAAGGATTAGTAATTGTACAGAATCATAACATAGGTAGTATATACCACATTACATGTATTACCCACTACACCTAATTCCAGTACATCAAACATAATACATAACAGAAATGTAGCATGAATTAGATTTTTCATTGGAAACCCGTGTTCTATACAGCATTTTGTAAATTATGACCTAAATATTGTCAAAGATTTTTAGGATTCACACTTTTTTGCAGTGTGCCACCGAGTTAATGATGATCTTATCTCAAATACAATGAACGGGGATGAAGGCTCTATCGCAAAAGGCCTACCTGTCGATCAGGTGGCAACGAAGCATCCAGAACCAGCAGAGTGTTGCTGAAAGCTGGCATCAAGGCTGTAAAGCGAAAAGGTCAAGACACTGGTGAGAGCGCTCAATGCGTGACTTGTGGCACGGGGATCCAGAGTGTCACAGGCTACGAAAGGAGCACCCCTATGATGAGTTAGACTCGTCAACAAAGAAGTATTCCCGTTGGGGCCTTACGGCCTGAGATGATGGGGGTCCATGAAGGCTTTTCCGTTGTTCCATGTAGCTCACAAGTAGCTGTCTAGGTCCTGTGGTGTGTCCTGTGTCAAGGACAGCCAGGGAATCTGATTTGGGAACACAGAGGTTGATTCAGCAGCCACTCCATGGACAAGGACATCATCTAGCTGGAGGAGGTTCTACTCTATCCACCCGAGAGCCAGTGTATAGAGTCTTTAAACTGATAGTGTACCGGCCCATCTAACGTCAGACCCGAATCTGAACAGCTGATGGGGGAACAGCTTTTGGGATGGAACATGATAACGTAGTTAAGATGGTCTTTTCCAACACCTTGGGGTTTCTATTGATGTGGAAGCCATGGAAAAGGGCATAGTTCATGATATATTCCCTTTTATGCTTCATGGTGCTTTTTTTCCCCTCTCAAACAAACATACTGAAGAGACACACACACACACACACACAAACTCAATGACAGAAATCAAATGAATATGAGCAGCACTGAAGCATATTGGTACTTTCACCTGAGGAAATACCAGAAGAACGAGCAGCGTTGGACGGGTCCTCGCTACTCCTTGCACGTCGGGGCACTGGCCAGACGGTAACAAATGCGTCCGAGGAAGCCTGCGGCCGTCGGACGAAGCGTTAGATTCAGATTAGATTTAAAAGGAAACACTAAATACTTTCATGACCATTCCACTTCAGGCAGAGAGTACACATCACGATGGTGTGACTTGGTGATAACCAGGACATTCTTCAAAAATTATGAAAAAAATAGGGTGTGTTCAGGGGTGTTTACACATCTTGCAATGTTGGTGAGGGCAGGCCAAGCCATTTGGAAGTTATAAATCTTGCCAGATTAAGCAAAACTATGTATTCTTGAGCGGTAGCATATATTTACAGTCTTCCTTTCGTGTGAGGTCCCGCGGTCTTGTTCGGGGAAAGAATATCCCCTTTAAATAATGAATTCTTTCTCTCCCATTTCTGTCCTTACTGGAGCATAATACAGTCTGGCTGTATTGGTCATTTTCTGAAGTTTGCCAGTATTTATTTGCATGTATAGGTTTGCTTCAGTGCAGTGTGGGTGTGTATGTGTAGGCTTGTCAGCAGGTATTGCTGGGTCCATTCATCAGTGTTTGAAGATGACAGGTAGGGGGTAAGTGGTGTCTGGCCCGGTGTGTTAGCCTCCCCTAACTGCTCCGACACACACACAGTTTGAGAGTGTGTGCCTCGTGATGGTGCAAGTGTGTTCAAGGGAGAGGGAGACAGACAGAGAGAGAGAGACAGTCAGCTGGTGTTAGTGGCTAGTGGGCAGTGAATCAGAAGGTTATGAATCAGAATTCATTGCTCATGTTAAGAGCCTGTTAAACTGATGGAGCGGGAGGTGGATTAAGGCGTGTGAGTGTGTGTTTGCTCCTGAGAGGTCGGATTAGAACTGTTTTTCAATTTCCTGGGTGAGGCATCGCATACCTTCTGAACACCCACATGGGTAGCACGTGTCAAACCGACTTCAGGGCATTGGCAGTATGAATAGCAATCAGCCACTCCCACCCTGATGTGTGTGTATCTGTGTGTTTGGAAAGGGCTACTTTGGGCTGTGAGGAAAGCTCATGGTGATACTTTCTTATTCAGCATCTTATTATGGATTGCTTGGCCTGCGCACACACACAAAAATACACACATAAATAACCTGTCCATGCCAAAGCACACAGCACTGGAACTGGTAACACTGGAAACGCTGCGCTCCCTGCTGAGGCTATCAAGACCCAACTGGGCTTGTTTCAAGAACAAGACCTCAGCTAAAGCCAGTAGAAGACCATGGCCTGCTGTGCAGGCCTGTAGGGTGTCCCTGTGGCTAATTAGACACAATCCTCTTTACTATGCACCCATCCATTTATCCCAAATCTATCAAACCATCATACACTCATTCATCCATCCAGCGAACCGTCATATACTTATCTGTCCATCCAACCATCATACATTTAACTGTCGATCCATCCATCATATACTCATATGTCCATCCAGCCGTCATATACTTATCCATCCAACCATCATGGACTTATCCAACCAACCATCATATACTTATCCGTCCATCCATCCAACCACTGTGTATTCATCCAACCATCATATACTTTCATCCATCATATAGTTATCCATTCAACCATTATATCCCTATCCATCACAAGGAAGGAAGGAAAAAACCATGGCAGAAAGTTGATCTGTTTCAGGGTGATAAACCACGCCCCCTCTCAGTCGCGTTGGGCGTGATACACGCGAACCGACTGAACGTCGCAAAAGGGAGGGACCTGAATATACACCTGGACAATTGGTCTGGCTTGCCACTAGAGACTTACGACTCCGACTGCCAAGCAAGAAACAAAGTCGCAGGTACGTGGGTCCATTCGAAATACTCAGACAAATAACTCCAGTTTCTTATCGTTTAGCTTTACCTGCCAATTATTGTATCTCAACCACTTTTCATGTCTCCCTGCTTAAACCCGCTGGTGGTCTTAGAGGAGAGAGGTACCACAAGGTCGCTGATGAGAAAATCCCTCCCATCATTGTGGACAGCGAGGACCATGTCACAGAGATTCACGAAGCCAAGTGTTGCAGTATCTAAACGATTGGGAAGGATATGGCCCAGAGGAAATCCTGGGTCAACGCCCATGACATCTTGGATCCCACACTTGACACTGAATTCTTGGACAACCTCAGCAGGGGAGGGGCTCTCTCTGATGGCCACCGGAGGGCACCTTCACCCGAGTCTTGACTTTCTCGGACTCCATTTCCCATGCACCTCGTACAGAGACTAAATACCGGTACAGGTGTTCTCCATTACCTGCTCTACTTAAGCAGCCGTCTCACTCATACTTGGTGCGAAGTCTTGTTTTGCCCAGGCTGACATTTCTAAGCGTTTACCTTGTATATATACATTCTCTAACCCTTCTGTGTATGACCCTGGAATGGTAGACTACGATTGATTCTCTGCCGCCTGCCTTTGTGCTCTCGCTCTCGGGAGCTTTGACTGCTTGCCCAATTAATCTGCAAATGGATCCACATGCTTCCGACCCCTTATTACACCATGAGTGCAAACAATAGGAAAATCAAACAGGCTGCAAGGGATTTTGGAATTGTTAATACCAAGCGCCTCCAAAAGATGTTATGGTACCAAACATGACATGTTTGGTTTTTCAACATATCTGCCTTATTACACAGATTTTTAGGAGTAATGTGAGCCACCGATTATCTTCCTGCTTGTTATCTTCTATTCTATGTTAGATTTCCGTTGGCTCAGTTTACAGTTGAACTAATCTAAGTATGCAAGTGATTCATCACGACAGTGACACTAATGTGTATCACTGTCGGTGCAATCCCTATGAAGTGCTTTTCGGATGTAAAATTGTGCCGACTAAAAGGCAAGATTTTGGAAGCAAAATTGAAAAAACAATGTTGCGTCAGGCTCTGACTTTGAAGGGAAAGATGCTGTTAAACAAATAATTACATTGAAACCCTGTTCCTGCAGAGGGAAAAAAATATTTTAATTTGTGCCACAGAACATTGTGTCGTTTCTGCTTCTTTAAAACATGGTGATTTCAGGAGGGAGGGTGATTAAAAGAGAGGAACAAGGAAAGCCGAAGCAGCTACTTAGATGCATGCTTGTTGGAGGGGCTTCAGCTGCTTATTGAAGACCCTGAAGTTTTGGCATGTGTGATGAAGATTTGTCGGAGCTATGAAACAATCACATTATTGCAGATTAGAAGTTTGGTGCCACAATAATTTGATAAAACCATAGCAGCAGTGCACCTTGTATCCAAAGGTTAACCAGTTGATCTGTAGAGGAACTAACTACATGGCGCAGTGAAAGGAAAACAGGAATCCAATCTCAGTCAAGATACTCACTCAGTGAGGTACAACCCCTGCTGGACCCACGTTCATCTTACCTTCACCTCTATAGAAGATCCTAAAACACTGTAAGTTCTTCCCTTTTGTTTGAGACTTACTCCAAAAGAGAAATCTGAAAAGCACAGAGTATATTGAAGTGAATCGGTGAAAGCAAATTGGCCACACAGTTTGATTGTCATGTTATTGGAGGTGGCATTGATAATTGAAGCCCTCGATTTGCCTTTGCCAGATCGGCTGTCGGCACTCATTCTACTTTTGCTTTCAAGGTCTACCCATTGTCTTCTCCCCTCCATTTAGTCTGTCAGTTCATCCTTCCATCCATCTACAGTAAATTAACAAATACATTCATCCATCCCATCGTTCCTGAGATGCAACATAACAACACGTTTTTTTAGAGACTTAGCGTCAGATGTGGAAGAGAGAGAATCAAGGAAAGACCACGATCTGAAAAAGAAAAGGATTCTGCCTCCTCCTGGACTTTAAGTGTGTAGCAAAGTCTTCCTCTTTAATTGATAATGATCCTAGTCCCAGAGCTGCTGCAGATTTTTGAGACTGCGTTAAAAAGGGTTGCTTAACACACTACTTAATAATAATAATATGACACTATTGGACTGTTTTTTTTTCTGCTAACGGAAAAAAATAAATGTTTTACTTTATTGAAAAAAAAACCGCCACACCACCTATGTTGCACAAAAATGTGCTTATTGGTTTATTTTCACTTTTGATAATAAAAGGATTTAAAGAACCCTGCAGGGTCCTTTTTTTTAGGTTATCAGACACTCAGGAAGCTGACAGTGCTACCTCCTAGGTCTTGAGTTCTGTCACAATAAAAAAAAAGGTCAAAGCTCCGGGTCCATTACAGGACAGCAAATGCATTTTGTAAGTCCATCTGCATTGTTTGCTTCTTTTTTTTTCAGCCGACTGAGGGGGCGGTGGATGGTGGTTAACGACAGACGGACAGATTGAGCAGATGGCTCAGACCCTACCCACTTCCAATTAATCTCTGGCTTTCACCCCAACTCTTCTTAACCTGTAGTAGCTGGCCCAATCATCAACCTACACCAAAACCCATATGGCTGGAAAACTCGCACAGGTGGTGGTGGTTCATTCCCAGGCACGCCGCCAGCAGCGCAACATACTAACAAGGCCAACACACAAACGCACACTTAGTCCTGTGTACTGTGCAGTAACACCCGGAATAGATACAGACACAGTCAAAGATAAAAAATCTTTTTGAAGGTTTATTAGACCTCATGTGCACATTATGAAGCCATTGCTTGACATTGATGGCATGAAACAAGAGTCAATTATGGAAAGTTGAAGTACAAGGATGTCATGTCATATTGTTTTTGAAAAATCCCAAATGCCTTTTTATTTGCCGGTTTCTATTTTTGGCCGCTGCTGAATCATTGGCAACATAGCCAGGCTAGTATGGGCCGTGCAAGTGTGCCAGAAGCAGAAATTTGTAGTTTCTGGACATGTCAACAAATGCCACCAATGCCAGCTGGAATTGGCTTCATCAAAGCAGATTGTGCAGTCTGACTGCTGTGATATGACCAGGTTATTGAAGATAGTGACTTTTAAAAACTTCATACAAAAGTTCTTTGAGACTGTTGCCAAGTAGCTCCAATGCAAAACGTGTATGTTGGGGATGAGTCTGCTACTTCGATCATAGGGCGGGTCTACTTATTTTCCGGTTGTCGCCACACTTTCTGGTTGCAAAAATACGAGACGGCAATCGCCAAAAAGCAAAAACAGACTGCAAACTCCACTGGGGCCCAACTGATATCCCAGAAAGCATTGTATTGCACGTAAAACTATGGGTGAGAGGCTTGATCTTCATTTGGAATGACTTGATTTTGACCATGATCCTCAGTAAAATTCCTTTTTGTAGGATCGATGGCTAGAAAACACCACATGGACTTCTTGGACATTCATAAAGGACCAGAGCAGCTATGCAAGAGTCAGAAGGAGCATAAAGAAATGCTTCTTTGCTGAGATCTTCTTTTGCAGCCCTATTAGATGCAAATCAGACCCGAGGTTGTAATTAGCGATGGCCTTGTGCTTCTTATGCTAACTACACCTGAGTCCAGAAGGACAGAGGATTTCAAATTCCAAAAGAAAGCCTTATTAAAATTTGAATAACGCTACATATCACAATCAAACATCAACAAGTACAGAGTCCCGCTTGATAATGAAGCCCCAGGGAGACGGAGGAGGTGTCCTCTGAATACCTTCATGAAAACGAGTAAATGGATTTCTGGGAATGAGCACAAGGTTAGGCTCGTTAGAGAGCGAGGGTCTTCGTTCATTAGACGGTGTTTGAAAATCTACAATTCTTTTCATGGCACAAAGTAAACAGATGTTGACGGAAATGTTGCTTACAGTGATGAGTATGTCTTTGTACTTTAGGAACGGAAGTGAAAATTAAAGTTGACATAACATCTTTGTACATATTCACAAATATATGCACTCACTAAAAGGAAAATAACATTTCAACCTGAAGTATTTTAAAAAAATGATTTATTACTCATTCACAAGACGTTTGCAAACTACAATGTCTGCAGTCAATTATGTAGCATAACTATCATTAATTATAATAACACAAATAGCTTTCAAACTATTGAAACTGCAAGCCTGATTTACATGAGGACGAAATCAACACTTTCTCAAAAGTAAAACATGTTGGCAAGCACATTATCTTACCATTCAGCTGTTAAGTTTCCTATTTGCAACCACCTTGTTAGGAAAATATATGTTTTCCTCAAAAAGCTTACGGCAAGTGTAACTTTGAACTAAAATGGTGTTACTGATGTGGCTGCATATGCCATTGAGTGTATTGCCGGCTATATGTGGCAGAGGAATGAGAGTGAGGCAGCTCAACACATTCTCCTCAGCAAAAAAGCTCAATTAGCTTTAATGAGTTAGCACCAATCAATGCTGTTACGGATGGTGAAGATGGAAGCCATGGCTGCTCAGTGTGTGTGTGGGTGTCTGTGTGTGGGAGAGAGAACAAGGGAGACAGGCAGAGGGAGCATGCTAATATTGTGTGTGTGAGTGTAGGTTTGTGTGTGTGTGTGTATTGAGCGTGTGCAAGTGTGACTGTTGGTAATTAAAGCTCAGGCGGAAAGCCTGTGCAGACAGGGCGAGGTGAAGTTGACCTTTCCAAGTGTGACAGTTAAAATGGCATTAGGAGCCAGCACGACACAAAGCGAGAGGGGGAGGAAGGTGTCGATGGCATCGGTTGCCCTGGACTCTCCTCTCACTGCTGATGTTGTTGGGTTCCCAAGGAACATGGAAAGACAAGCTGCACCACATCTTCTTTTTGACTATTGATCTCTGAATCATAGTGCCACGAGAAAGCAACTCTCCGTTCACAAATGCAGTGTTTTTACCCCAAAGCATGATCGGAGTGGTTTTGTTGTGGAGACATGTACTTTAATGCAGACTTCCCAGTGAATTAGAAAGTGAAAACCTGATTCAATATGGGACAAGTTGGGATGAGAATGTGTTGCACAATCTCTTACCCAGGGTGCCCCTCGTTCTCTAACGAGCCTAATTCACTAGGCTTTATTGGCATTCTCTCACCATATAGTTTTCCCTGGTCACCTGACTTCTACACGCCCCTGCTCACCTGTGGCTCATTACTGGATCACCCGTGGGCCTCTTTTTCCCCCCGTGAGTTATGGTCACCATTGCCGCTTTCCATCCCCCTGAACGGGCCAGCAGGCTGATTGGGTGAATGGTCCTGTTCTCAACTGTTGATGACAGACTGAAGTACTGAACAGGCTGAATGCCAATTCTTAAATAATGCCTTTCCTTTCTTTTGAACATGAAATATAACACTTTTGACATGCTTCCGTCAGTCATATTTTGAAAGGCTGTCATGTATATGTCATTCCAGAGCCTTCACAGTCTAATTGTCATCCGTATTTTACATTCAGCCAGCTCCACAGATCACTCGCACGTCAAGCAACCAAAGAACAGGTGTGCAATGGGCCTTATTGATGTTATTATACAGCTTTCTTAGGATTGATTTCCTTTAAAATTCATTGCTCAGGGATGTGTATGGCCCTTTATGCCAACCTCATTTGGGCCAACCTTTAAATTCAATCCAATAGACTCGACACAGAGGCAACTCCTTTCCACAAAAGAATTACTCACAGTGAAGCAACATCAAGGTTTTGAGGTTTTTCTGCAAAAAGGTAGCAGTTTAACTTTAACTTTAACTTCCTGTTGCCTGTAGGCTATGCTACGACTATGGATTATAAAACTCATATTTCAGATTGTGCCGTGGATCCAATTCACAGATGGCCTTAAATTTTGGAATAAAAGGTGGTTTTTGAGGATTAAAACAAATCTCGATATGAGATGTTTTAATGATGTAATGTAGACTATTTGTTGCTGTAAAGACATCTTCTTCATACAACTGAATCCAAGTTCTCTCACCAAAACTACATTTTATGAGACATTTAAATTCACTTTCGGCCGAGATTCATTTTAACTGACTGCATGGAGGTAACCTATCGGAATATAGTATGTTGCAATGCATTTATGCATTCCAAGTATTGTTCTTCTAATCTTTATTCCGACATCTTATTATTCTATTTCTTCCGTTGCACGCTAAAACTCCTTCACACTTTCAGCTATTAAAACCGTTCAAATATTAAAATGTTCAGCTCCTTCAGGAGAGAGGGGCTATGAGCTCTTATAATTTAATAAATATAAATTAAAATCATCAACTTTTTTAACATGGTTTCCAATGGAGTTCATTTTCAAATCCTCTCAAAACTTCTTCAAATTTTAACTTTTTCAGCTTCTCCAATCTTTCAGCTAGATACACCATTTAACTTTAAAATGTTGACACGTCTTATCAAAAAGCTGTTTTTTTAATAAAATTGTTATCTATTATACTTTTTTCATAATCACTAATTATGTTTCATTAGTTTGTAGGTTTTACATTAGTGTGTAGTGCGTTTCTTAGTGTGGAGCCCAGCAAAGTCAGAAAAAAAAGAAATGGCACTTTTGCCCTCACAGCCACAATATTCACTTTTCAGGCTTTTATTTTTGGATCAAAACAATGCCGTGCTTGTGCTGGTCGGCCTCATAGGGGTATGCAATCCCACAGTTATTTACTTTTGTCCTGAGGAGCCCGAGAGTGAGACGAAGTCTGCATGTCTCGTAAACTGCTAGTTGAGCAGTTTTAAGACACGGCGAGACATGTAAACCACACTGATGCGTTCCGTAGTCTTGTGTCTCTCAAAATAAAATGATGTTTTGGATACCTTGGATAGTTTTGCTCCAGGTGTAAATCACTGTCTCTGCCCCTGTGAGCTCCTTAGTGACCGCAGCTGCTCCGTTGTCACGGTTACTCGTAAACGCGCCGCGCTGCTCTGTGACTCACAGCTGATCCGTATTAGCTGATTAGTGCAGCCTGACAGGACCTGAAGGTATTCAGGTCTTACAGAGGACATTTCAGAACCTCTTTTCCTCGTCTCGAGTTTGTGACATGTAAACAATTTGTAACTGTAATTGTACTTTTTGTACATTATTGTAATTACCCCGAACTGCTAGCTCACTTTCACAACAAGAAGAAACTGTGTCATGTACTGTGGATGTACCTCACGAACTGAGCAAATAGTAACAGTCAACATCCACTTACATTTCAGGGGATTTTCCTCTGCATCGTATGGTCTTCATCAACAAGTATGCATCATTTCAACGTATATTGACATTATGACTACTCCTAGCCATCTGGCTGTAGGAAATACAAACCTCACTTTGCGAACGAATGGATGGCAGTCAGTGAAACCCGTCCAAAACTGGAATCCAAAACATCCCTTTCATTCACTCTTTAATGCTTTAGAGGATTCAGATCCAGGCATACTGAAAATGATTGCTCACCGAGCTCAATGTCTCACCTCCTGTTGCTGCTGCTCATCCGCATTACCCTTCTGTTTCCAAGGACCAGCGAGCGCTTAGAGTGTCCATTATGCTGTCTTTGGGGACACGGCTCTGTCGAAGCCATGAACATTTGATGGGCACATTAGCGCAAGGCAACACGTCATTACATGACCATTTACACATAATCACCCACTTAAGAAGACCCCATAGGACAAAGCCGCGTAGCACGGGCCATTTACACACCCTGTGTGTGTTCGCTCTTGTGCACGGTTAGGGACGTGTGCATGTGTATGGGGATGCGGGTTTGTGCATATGTTCTGGCTTAATAGTCCATCTGACACATGCCTTATGGTGATGTTCAAAAATAACCATCAAAATGACCAATGCACTTCCTCTTGGCAACACACTCTGACGCTGTTCTGTCTTTCTGTCGTCTGGATCACACACACCCACTATCTCTCTCCCCCTCTTCCTCTCAGAGGACCTCCCACCTTCCCAGGTGGAGAGATTAAGAAGCTCTTTTTCTTGTTTACTATTTCTCATCGCTTCTATTGTCAATATGCATGTTTTCTGCATGATACGGTCCGCTCTTCGTAATCCATTGCACTTTGGGCTGGGGAAGACAGGCTAAATGTCTTGTTCGAGGTAATACTTTTTTTTTTATTATGGGAGTAATAATTGTCACAGTAAGAGCTATTCAAGTATATTAAAGTAGCTTAGTCCGATGCATGTCCTCATTCACACTCAACCATTAACTGATGGACAGGAGCTACCATACATCAGTAACTAACATTCATGTCATTCCCACCACATAGTCGCTGCTTTGGGGTTAAGAATATCGCCCAAAGGAGGGACACCTCAATCAGTATATTATCAAAACACCTTCACCTGCACCTTCCCAGTTTATTTAGGCCATGTGTGTCTTTTGTCCCTTGTCGAGTCATTGTATGTTGTCACCCTGTTTTGTGAGTTCCGCATCCCTGTCGCTGTTTATTAAAGTCCTTTTTTGTTTTCAAGTCTGCATTTGAGTCCTGCTCCCGCCACCCGTTGTGACAGAATGACTCGAGGTATAGTGAGAGACTGTCACGCTAGGGGCGAGAGAGAGCAAGAACTGTTACTTCAACCACATAGGGAGAAAAGGTTGGAGTCGCTATGGCAACGTTATCAGGTGCTGCAAGCCGAACTAAAGGAGAGGGGCAGAGTACTTTTACAGTGCAGCAGACATGACATGAAGGTTTTCTTAATGGTTGCATGTGGGAAATCCGTTTGGTTGGACCTAACCTTTAATTCTTTGGGGAATTCTGATGGGGACCAACCGGAAAGAAACTCTGTCGGAGAGGCTAGAGTCTTGACCTTTTACCAACCAGAGTCAATTCGGAAAGACGTTTTTTTTTTTAGAGGGGAAGTTTCTTATCAACTCAGTCTAGAGCACAGGGACTGTGATGTCTGTGGCTTGACCAATCAGATGTCAGGGCTGTTTCACACAGAGAGAGAGAGAGAGCGAGAGAGAGCGAGAGAGAGAGGTCACATTTAGGTGTGAAGACCTAATCATTGGCGGGTGGGGGGGGTTAAGCCTTGTAGCAGCAATGCATTACAAAACTCCATGGCCATGGTTTTTATGCTGTGGTGGGAGCCTAACACCACCCAGCCCTCGTCGAGGGGCAACACAATTATGTCAAAACTCACCATACAAGCCAAATGAGACACAACACTTTGATTTTAAACATCTCAATCCAATATCAAAATTCAACATACATCAACACCACTGTCTTTAGTGCTTTCTGTACCTATTTTTGGTCATTTTCTTATACCGGTAGGAGTGTGTTCCAGCATAGGAATGGGAGACATCAACTCAAAAACGAAAATAGATTAAAAGGAAACACTTTATACAGCGTATTATTTCTTCATTGCAGGTTTTTACAAGAACAAAAAACTAAATAGAATTAAAGTAGAATCCATAAAAAATAATTTTGCAATGTTACAATTTTTTCAATTGCTCGTAGACTAATGTAAAACATGAACCACATCATTGGCACTCAGCTGGCAAAAACTCTTAACACATATTTCTGTGCAATTATGAATAAATCTGTGCTGGGATTTGTGTAGGGGGATGTCTGTTCATAACTTGTCTGTTAAACTAAATGATTCACTTCAATAGAATGATTTATAAGTACTAAGAAAATACCCAACTCACAGGGACTAAAAAATTCCACTATAGATCAAGTCTCATAATGGATATTTACCCATTAAAAGAAGGGAATTGAGGGTTCATTTGAAAACTGAACTACACTAGCAGCCTCCATCACAACACATATGCACAGAGAAATAACAGAAAACTGATCCTTAGTATAAGGCTAGCCGAAAGCTAAGCTAACATGGCTACGAACAAGCAAAGGTGTGGTTTGAGCCGCAGTCAATCAAACTCATGGTTTGTGCCTTCAGTGTCATTCTTTTCTTTAGATAAAGAAATACTCTGCAATAGCTTTGATAGAACTGGTGCAATTGAAGCAACCATGCCAACTTCTTCCTCAATTGTTGCGTGATCTTACGTAAATCCATCTGCCGTGCAAGTTAATCAACTGCCATCTCTAACTCTACTTCTTCCTCCCTCCTCCATGTTTGCAAAGTTATCACAACTCAGGGGAGATGAACTTGAGGCACATTCATTTATTAATCACTTTATTTACAAGGGCACCGTGGTTCAAACATAAATGTCACGACATGATGCACGGTACCTGATTATTGCTTTAGCTAATTTGCATTTGTAGTCCCTTGACAAGAATAACAATAAAAAACATTACAGGGTGAAAGACATTATTCAAAAGTATAATTGGTGAAAAGAATACACAAGACACACAATACAAAGCTGCATAGTAGCACATTAAATTCAAGTAGTAAAAGCTACAATCATTTTGCCCATTTAGTAAAGTGTCCAGCAGCTTTTAACAAATTTTCTAAACTATGCTTTACGATATAGCTGTATCTCTTCACCACGTCGTGATTTGATGCGTGATATTGATATTGGCTGCTTTGTGCCAGGAGGAACCAGTAGGATGCTGCAAATCCCCACAGAAAGGACCTCCAGCAGGCCACTGGTGTGAATGTCTTTCCCATACAATCAGAAACAGACTCCCTGGGGGTGGCCTTAAGGCTTCCTGTAGTGTGGCCTGTGCTCACTGCCCAGTACCGTCGAGCTCCATTGGCATTTGCTATATAAGACCAAAATTGCCGTGTGTGCCACTGGTGCCCTATGCTTTTCACAGATGAGAGCAGGTTCACCCTGACCACTTGTGGTGGATGTGAAAGGGTCTGGAGAAGCCAAGGAGAATGGTATGCTGCCTGCAACATGGTTCAGCATGACAGCTTTGGTGGTGATGGTCTGTGGAGGGAGACACAGACCTCTACAGGCTAGAGAACGGCAGTCTCCATTAGGTATCGGGATGAAGTCCTTGACCCCATGTCCAGGTGCCTGGTTCTTCCTGATGCACGCCATCATGCGGCAAGAGTACGCAGGCAGTGCCTGGAGAAGGAAGGAATTTACATCCCACAAGACACCATCTGTCAACTCATCGTGAGCATGCATACAAGAATGTGGGGGCCACAAAGAAGCATTTTGAGGTGGAGACATTTTTGCTAAATGGACTAGCCTGCAACTTTTCTTGACTTTGATTTTTAAGAAATTAAGCCCTATGTAAGCTGAAACTTATTTTCATCAAGAGATGAGGCACCCTTTTGTTCCTAAGACATTAAACTGTCCATATCAGCATAGATATCAAATTGAATCTATTCTTACATTGAAATCTGATGTGTTTTCAGTCTTCCTTGAATTTTTTGAGCAGCATGTGAATATCAGTGTCAGGAGGTTGTATCTAAATTACTTTACTGAAAAAATGCTATTCTTGAACTTGAGTGACTTATGTAAGAAAGGGTGTCTGAATTGAAGAGAGCAAATAAAGTGCATAGAAGTTGTGCTTGTACTTTGTCTAGGGCAGGGTTACAACCTTTTTTTCCAAGCATTCACTTTAACGCTGTAAGCAATCACAAAATAACTGTAAAACTCCCCAAACTGAAACTAGGAGGGTTTGTAATGTGTGAGGCTTTTAGTTGCCTGTTTGAAAGTGTTTGAATGCACTCAAGTAGTCTTAAACTTGAAACAAGGATGTCACAGCACCCGGTTGACAATGTTATGAACTAAGCAACATTCCAGAAGAACAAATGCTGTATTAACTTGCTGGTATTTAATTAAAAGTATTTTAAGTAGTCACATAAAATACACTTTGATTGCCTGTGAGCTGGACGCGGACAACAGCGCAGCAATCATTTTTTGACAGTGGATCACCTTAAAAAGATCAGGAACCGCCACAGTGAGCTGGTAGATGAACAGCAAGATGACCAGTATGATGGAACGAGACCAATTACTGCCTGACTTTGTTAAAAATACCATAGTTTGATTTTGCTTCTGGGAGCTTCTGCGACCTGTGGTTTTACACCTCAATTGCCGTTACCACCAATTTACAGAGTATTGCCTGACTAACAAGGACTGTAGTCATAAGGATTGTCATTTCAAGTGTATAGACTGCATGTAGGTGGACGTAATCACCCACTGGTTTGTTGTGGCGGTTTAAAAACCTTAAGTTTGTCATTTTGGCCATCGCCATATTGTTTAGAGAAAAGAGATACTTAATATCTTACAAACATTCGCCTATCCAATTTCCCCCAAAACACCAAAAAAAGTAAATATACATTTCTCAATTGCCTTTAACCGGTATTGTCGTGAAGAGGTAAGAAAACTATACCCCTACTTACTCGCCATAATAAAAAATGTATTACCATGACTAGTGGTCAAATTAGGCTGTGTCTGTTATAGACTGCATGAAGCTTTTCCTCCTGCCCACAGATGGCCCCAAGTGGTGAGTCGCCTCCCACACCATGAAAAAGGGGGCTAGTTAAAGGCCAACTTCCTATTTTGTATTCTGACTTGAGTGTCTGGTCGGATTCCAATGTAAGTAGAGCTTTACTTTAGGGCTGTTAATAAATTAAAAAAATAGATTATCTAATTAATCCCACATTTTGAAGGTCATTAATCCCGATTAATGAAATTTTACAATTAATGAGTACCACTCATTATCACTTTAGAAAGTGTGGATTTTAGACACTGTTGTTTAGTTGTTAATGAAGCTTAGGCGAAAATTCAGTCACGAAGACTGGACGGGCGTTGCCGTCCCCGGTAGGCTTCCTCTCTCCATGGGGGCGCACAACCAGCTGATTAGGGGCGGAGTTGGGTGGTACCAGCCCACCAGACGTGGGTGACGTTACCGTAAACCAATTGACTCAGCGCTGGCAAACGTTAAAAGATTGTTCTCTCTCTCTGCTGTCAGTTGTCATTTCAGCGCGCACCAAAGGCGACCCGACACCCCCCATCTACAGCAGAACCTGGCACATCAGGAAATTGGACAAACTTATTCTCTGCCACCATTACCAGTGTCTGGACTCCCAAAGGGGGGGATATAGCTCGGCTCAGCATCCCGGCTCCAGTTATTTCCTACGGCAGGGTGGGTCCAAGCCCCCAAACACATTGCAATAGCAATATTTATGCATGTTTATAATAAAGCAGTGTTCAAACTTCAACAACACAAAACTACACACATTTGATTCCCGAAATTGGATTAGCAACTCTTCCAGCTGTCCTCGTGCACTTTGCTCTCAATGCTCCATCGTTTGACGGCTGTGTTTGAAGTGCCAACCATCTCCCCACATTCAGCCGGAACGTTTTCAAACCGCGGCCTTTTAGGGACACAGTGGTGGTCCTCTGCAGACTGTGTGCCACGCAGGGTAACGTTAGATGTTGGAAGCAGCCTAGCAGCTCACTTAGCAGCTAGCTTTGCATAGCTGTGCTTTGAGTGGTCTGTTTGACAGGTACAGGATGTTAGCCTACTGACTGCTGGGAGCGGCCATTCCTTTCCATGGTCAACGTTCAGTTTAACCGGATGAAAACAAAGCTACGACAACTATGTTAAAATATTTTGTTGCATTGATCGCATGGATTAACGTGTTTTGGTTGCAGCCCTAATTTATTTCTTTTATCAATTGTATGATTAGTTTAGTTTGTATGTGATTTGATTTGTTTGTTTGGACTCAGTGCTAGCTGCTAGTGTCTGTTGTGTTCTCTTTTAATTCATCAATTATGAACTTAAAAAATGTAAATGAGACTAATTGGTCCTGTTTTAGTAAAAGGGTTAGGGTCTGTACTCTTGTTCACTTGCTGCTGTTGGAGAGAAAACATTTGACTATGTGGTCCTTCATAACCCTTGCATGTATTGACCCTCATTTTTTAATGGAACCCACTATGTAATTCTTCCCAGACCTATATATATATGATTGTAAAGAGATTAAACTCCACTCCTTTTATATTGTCTGCAGAGCATTCAATGACAATGTCCATCTTGAAAGTTGGGTGAAAGAAGAGAAAAAGTGTTAACTCTATTTCCTGCCGTAGCGTTTAAAGAAGGACAGACCATCTTTATGCACCAAAGTCTATTAATAACATGTCAATCAAATGGGATGGTGTGTGTCCATTGCTTGGAAATAAAATTGTCAGTCAACAAGATTACAAAGAGTAATATTGTGCAGACGGCCATAGGGTTCTGTGTGTGTTAAAATTAAAGGGTGATGTTCAGGGTGATGCCCCTGTAATGTGTCTGTGGATATTCTCCAGTTATTGGTGTCTGCAGCAGAGTGACCTCCACTTTATTACTGCCTGACTCCCGGGGCTTAAACAAACTCCTCTTTCCACTCTCCTATGCTCACTGTTGTAGTGTCTTGGATTGGCCGCCGCGTGTAGATGACGTCACGGACGTGCGCAGTTGTGTGAGAATAATAAAAAAGATGGGACGCATACAGCGCCAACAACTAATTTATTACTATGTGTTTTACTTGGACAAGTAAATGTCAGTAGACACACAAATACTACAACTGTCATATTTGTTTTTTTCTCTGTGTTCTTCTTCTTTGTCTAATTCTGTCCCCAATTTAGAGGCGCTGTTAATCTATGACAATATTGTCGCCGAAAAAACTGTTTTAACGCAACTTTGTTTACTTCCTGTGTGCGTTCACCCCAGCCACGAAACTGCTGCGCGCTGCAGTCAGTCTATCAAAGAGACCGAGGCGGTAGTTTGAAGATGGGGGGAGCTTTTTGAATTGGAAGTAAAAGACATTCCTCCATGTGTCAAACAGAAGGTGAGTGACAAAGGACAACTTTAGGACTGATAGTGCCTAGAACAGTGGTTCTCAACTTGTCTGGCTCCGGGACCCACCTTTACACCTTAATGACGAACCGCAACCCAATTTGATCGGTCAACGGGGGGGGGGTGCTTCCGCTTTCTAATTGCCGCGCTGACTGAAAACATGGACGGACGAGCCGGAAAAACACAGACACTCCGCTGCATTAGAGAAAGTCCCTTCAAAATAAAATCCCAGGATGAATTTTTCCGTGCAATGGCCCGCGACCCACTAGTGGGTTGGGACCCACCAGTTGAGAAACACTGGCCTAGAAGATGTTTGTAGCTGCTAGGGCCACGTCCATGTCAACATCCAGAGGACCACCACCCTAACAGACAGTGGTTTGCAAAATGTCGAGGACAGCAGGAAGAGTTGCTAGTTGATCGTGGTCCACCTGCTG
Source organism: Pungitius pungitius (assembly GCF_949316345.1). Classification (NCBI taxonomy): domain Eukaryota; kingdom Metazoa; phylum Chordata; class Actinopteri; order Perciformes; family Gasterosteidae; genus Pungitius; species Pungitius pungitius. The sequence continues at coordinate 15,308,068 of NC_084918.1, read as the reverse complement.
GAATTCTGCCTCCAAAATGATCAAATATGTGTCGTTTTGTGTTCATGCAATTAAACAACAAATAATATTAAAATGCACGCTGTCTGAAGTGATTACTCGTTAATTTATAAGAAAAATAAACTAAATCTAGCTTAATGAATTTCTATAAGTGAGATTAATTCTCTTTTTATAAAATCTTTTGACAGCCCTAATTTCTAGACTTTACCCCAAGACGATTGTTGCAAGTGTTGAAGGTAAGGATGTTTTAGAAATGAGCAGAGATGCTCACGAGTCCCAAAGCTCGAGTCCGAGTCGAGTCTGAAGTCTTTCGAGGACGAGTCTCAAGTCGAGTCTGAAGTCACCGTGTGTGCGACTCGAGTCGCACTCGAGTCCGAGTCTCCAACTCGAGTCCCCATCTCTTATCAACGTCCCTTTTACCGTAAAAAAACATACCAACAACTTTTTACTCCTCCTTTACTCTTTACTTAATGTTTTTTTGTGGTTTTTCCCATAAAATGAAAATACGAAGCGTAGCCGCTAAACCGGAAGTACGTAGATTTTCACAGTAAGAATCGACGCAACCGTCTGTAATGACAGCGGTTACCAGGGTAACGAGGAGAAAAGTTCATGAACGGATATAAATAAATAATCCTGGTCTGACGGGATGTGTTAGCAGCAGTAGTTGACTACACTCGCTGCTCTTGGCTCTGATATTTTTTGTCCACGTATTGTTTTGCTTCAGTGAGCAGAACAGAGACAGTTAAAAGAGATCGCAGAGTAAACGGTCCGCCGCTGGAACGCATACGTCCCGACGTCAGCAAACCGTCGGTCGGACCGCCAGCGGCACCAGCGGCACCACCGCCTTCCCGTCAGCGCCACCCAGCAGCGGCATTCGACATCTTTCTCGTGTGTGGCCGCGCGCGCAGCCAGTAACATATGTCAATGTACGTGTTAAGTAGGCAGGTAACGGAGGGAGCGATATAGCGAGCTCATCAGATTTTTCCTAAAATTAAACATTGTTCACGAGTCCCAAAGCTCGAGTCCGAGTCGAGTCTGAAGTCTTTCGAGGACGAGTCTGAAGTCGAGTCGGAAGTCACCGTGTGTGCGACTCGAGTCGCACTCGAGTCCGAGTCTCCAACTCGAGTCCCCATCTCTGGAAATGAGGCAACAAAAGGGAAGCTGCATTTCAACACGCCGCCCAGCGCTGCTAGTTGGGACTGCGAGCTTTGCAGGAGAACAGGAGCAACAGGGAGAATAGGCCAAGGGAAAGGAAATAAACACTTAGTGAAATTTATGTGGAGGTAGGCAATTTAGAAGGCTATGCGAGAGGAAGCAGCATTGTAAATTGTATTTACTGACTTTCTCTGCGTATTACTCTGCTTTCCGAGGATGATAAAAGGAAACATTGTTTCGCTCTTTGCTATCAAATGCGTTCTATTCTTCCCTGTTTTGCCAGAAGCCATTAGCTTCCCTTCTTTCTGTTTTTTACCTGGTTGTTGGAGATTATTCTGTTTGACTGTTTTCCCGGAGAATGAAATACAGCCGTCTGAACGGTATGAATGAGTAAATATGTTCCCCGTAACTGTAACTAATTACAGCTACAGTGGAGTGTCAGGCAGCAGCTGGTTTAAGGGATGCACCTCTTGCTGAAAAGCTATTTTACACCTCTAAATCCTCCTTCATCCACCCTTTGGAGCCTGCTACACAATAAAAATGATGGCAAAGCCACAATGCAACAATTGCTGATTTGCAATGTGTTAAGCATGTTGCAATACTCCAAATATCAAGGCCATTGTTGTGAGATTTGCCCTTCTTAGTAAGCCAGTGCGGAAGACCTCTTTCTCTGGTATTTGTAGTCATTTTCAGTGGTCACTTAGACAATTTTACTCGGTTAACCTTCCTAAGCAAGAGGGGCGGCAGTCTGTGATTGATCAAATAAAAAATTGTTTGTTTTTTTGTCAGTTGGCATTGATCATTTCTCAATTTGTCCTCAATATCAATACAAAGACAATCACATGTTACGGTAAAACCTGAAGACGCCCGGCAGTGAAAGGGGCCGTTTGAGTAAAATGTTAACTCAGCTTTCAGAATTTTCACTGGAAAGGTCATTTTTTTTAAATGAATTTATTCAATTCAACTTCATTCATGTAACCACAAATGGAAGTTTGCCTGAAAAGCAAATTTCTTTAGCATTTCACACCCATCTCACCGAAGAAGGAAAAAATACTAAAAATAAGTTCATCTTCTGTTTCTATTCATACATGTGAAAACAAAAGAATACTTTAGAAAATAAAGCTCTCTCAACCAAAAGACAGACCATTAGTCTATGGGTGGATGGGGGGTTTCCTGTCATTATTTATAAAGTTTTTAACATGACAAAAGGACATGAAGCCATGTATTTAGGTTGTTTTCACTCCGGTTAATTATAAAGAGCTTTTCATGGCATCATGAAGACAGTGTGACCTCTTTCATTACTGTCTCATCTGAGCCTTCTATCCGGCCTTACTTGACCCTCAATATGGAGCCATGACGATTACATCATACACACTCACAATAAATGCACTGAAGTCAGGAGGCCAAATACTGCTGTGCTTGAACTGATTTTTATCACCGCTCTGCTAATTGCTTTACAGGAGCAAAGCAATTTAGCAGCAAAGTACTGTTAGTTTTTCACTTAGAATGAAATGAGGGCAGAAGAGGCCATTTATAAAGCAAAAAAAATAAATAAAGTAATTATTGTGATTTGTCTGCTTAATGCAAGATCTTCAGGGGAAACAGTTTCATTGTCATTGCAGCAGCACTTCTTTCTTGATGGTAATTAAAGTGACTGTTACGCAGAGTATAGCTGCTCAGAGAGCAGCATGACTTCTAATCTGTAGAGGTTTGGTTGCCATATAAACATGAAATGCTAATTAGCTGGAACATAAAAGTCATTGTCGATAATTAGAGCGAGGGAAGGAATGCCAATTAGTGGACCAGTGAAGTGACAGAGAGCAGCGGTGACACAGGCTGGTCTGCTGCCCCAAACACTACGTTTAACTCTCTGCAAAAAAATACTTTGAAGCATTGTTTTATTAAGAGGTTTAAGTTCATGGAATCTCCACATATGGAAGGTGTTGTTGCATGGGTGAAAATCTTGCATATAAGACTAATTGGATAGTTACTGTGATGTACAATAAATACGCAATAGCTTGCAAAGTTGAGCCATTAAAATTTTGGTGTTCGTTAGTCTTTTACACTAAATTAACTTAGACATTAAATCATTAGAGACATGAAGATTTCTGGGGGGAAATATGTATATATTTTAGGGATGTGCAATTTAACACAATTTTGTATTGCATTGCAACACAATTAATTGACAACACTATTTATTGCGTGTTAAGGCATTTTTTTGAAATGATTATTTCTCCTAAAGGCGAGCGAGTCCCCACAATGTGACTTTATAAGCAAATAAAGGTCCCCATGACGTGGGTAATACACTCTCCCACACACACACACACACACACTTCACCGCTTGAATATTAATAGCAGTCGGTGTCCACACGCCCTTTATTCATCAATACCTCACCTTGTCTCTGCCCTCACGAGTCGACTGCACTGCCTCTGCTCAGACACAATAACAGGACGCCGAACAAACAGCTTTCCAGCAATTACTGCATCTGATATATAATTTTACCCTCCTCTTTGTTTACAAGCTGAACAAAAAAAAAAAAAAACTGTCATAGTTCTGCATTTTGATGGGGGTTGTTAACCGCTGGCCACAGGTGCTTTGAGGCTGACAATCTCCCAGCACAGGAGGTAATGAGAGGTAAAACCTGCCATACATAATAGGATGTGTGGATGTGTGTGCGAGCGCACACGCCTTCGCACATGTGTGTAAGAGGTTGACAGCTCAATGTAATTTGGACAGTCTAATTAGCAGGGCCGGACAGCTGCTGAATAACTGGACTATTTATGCTTTTAATAGGGGCTTCAGGGTGTAGTACGCACACAGGCAGTGTGTGTCCCACACACAAGGGTGGCAACTGTGTTGGAGTTCCTCCTCCCATATGAAATGAGCAATAAGCCTTCCCCACCATCTGAACACCATCCTTTTTCCCAACCAGATCATTCTGCCGGTGCATTTACTGGTTCTTCTCCCCGGTTTTGTGCTTTGACATGCGAGTTTGTACCACTGAATGATAGATGGCTGTCTTCACGAAGCCGACTTTGAAAGTAACGATTAATGGGTGTTAAAAAAAGAGCATGACGTTGTGGCGGATTAACTGTGTGGCCCATTACATCCACTGCATTAGAAAACCAACAGCTATCAGTCTTCTGTCCACTCCAAAAATGATGAACCAGAGGCTTAAAAACTGTAAAACACCAACCAATTTATATTTGTTGTGTATCCATTTTTGTAGGTTTGCAGATGGTGAACATTTGCATTCTGCACATATTCATGTTTGCCAGTAATTAGTAATGAATCCGTGGGTTTAGTAGCAAATTAAAAACACATCAGAATGACATGAAGTAACCTTTTTCGTTCTCTAAATTACAAATTGCCCATTTATCATCACATGAATAAGGACCAGACGACCTCTTTTTAAAAAATAGTCTAGAAACTTCCACCTTCTACCGTGTGTGTGTGTGTGTGTGGTACAAAATGAGTGTGAAGTATTTGACTTCCTGCCGTGTTTGGACTGCGGGGGAGATGGGTTGAGGAAGTCTGACCACCTCACCGAAAGGCACCACAGCTTTTGCCATTCTTTAGACGCCCGCCCTGTCAATATTGTGGGCTTAAGATGGGTTGTGCACACATGTGTGTGTGTGTATATAAAGACCAAATTGTGTGGAAAAGATGTCCTTATGATGATAAAGTTTTGGAATAAATCTCAATGATTTAACTGCAAAGTGGCCCTGCCACTGGGTTCCCTAGATCAGAGGTCACTGACAAACGGGCGTGGGCCGTACTGGGCCGCACCACAAAGTATTGTCTGACATGAAAACGGTCCGTGAGGTAAAACAGAGTTGGGGGACCCCCCCCCCCGCCACAGACAACCGGTACTCAACTGACAGTTTTAACAATAACAATTCATCTGCGCTGCATTTGCTTTTACGTCACACATAAGAAAATGTTTAACCTGACACGATGCTGCTGTGTCTGGATCCAGAGTGCAGCAAAGCATGAGTTTTTATTATACTTCAGCCTTACACTATTACTGGTATAATTGACAATGCGCTCTGCCATTGGCAAGAGACAAAGCACATATTAAGCCGCCCAATTTAGCCGGCCCACTGAGGCTTTCAGCCGCTCCCACGCTGCTGATCAGTCGCTGTCACTGCATGCATCAGAGATGGGCCTCAATAGCAACGGGGCTATTTGGAATCAATGGGGTCATAACTGTGGCGTAAATAGATAGAAAATTGGGCTGCTCGCTAGAGGCCAGAGGAGCATGTGGCCTACATCAATAGCTGCTATCCAAAGTGGTAGAAGCAGCGCTTTCCGAGCTTGGGCTCCAAATTGAATTCCATGGATAGGTAGATGGAAAAATGAAAACATTGATGAACCTCAATGAGAAGCATGAAAGCTTCGATATACCTTTTTTTTTTTTTTTTTCCAACAATCAGCAACATACATGAGGCATATTTTGATGCGGGGATTCTGTGTACCGTACAGCGTGTTCTAGTTCATAATACCAGAGACAACAAATTGGCAACGAAAGATGATGGATCGTTGTTGTTGTGAATGGCAGCAGTGATGCTCCCTGCCTGAGCAGTGCATGGTGTGCAATCTGCAAACTTTTAAAACTACAGGGGCTCCTAGAGCCGCCGAAATTGCGACAATTGGTTTTATACAGTAGTATTTTTCATTTTTCCCTGCCTTAATATCACAATGACATCTGCTTTGATACAGAGCGTCAAGCTACACACATTGTCTGAAATGGAGGTGAGGAGATCGTCTGAAATAACATGTATGAAGTGAATGTTGTCGTTCCTTCAGTGTCCGTCATGAAATGAAATGTGCTGTACGAATACGTTTCCCTAACCTTACTTTGCCGAAACCAACCAAGTACTTGTCTTGCCTAAACATAATGAAGAGCTTTTGTTGCTTCAACTTAGGCAAGAAAATGTATTGACTGAACATTGTTTTCCCCCCAAAACAAAGTAGACATGATGTTGAAAAGGACCACAAAGCGTTCCTATTTTGACTTTATCTTTTGGCATCTTGCAGCCTTTCAGCATGGATGTGTGGTTACATCGATGAATGCTGGCTTGCAGTAGTACAGTAGTTTGACTAGAAAAGTGACCTACTGCACATGTGCGGTCCATTTACCATATTTGGTCTTTAAAAATGTCCCATAAAGGCTTTGTTACAAACTGTGTGGGTAAGAGTGAACGTTTTATAAGAAGAGCATTACTCCGATTTGCAAGGCTTCATTGAAGTTTAGAAGAGGGAATGAGAAGAAGTTTTGGTCAGTTTAAACTGCAGAGTCTCTGCTGTCTGGCTCACTGTCTGGAACCTAATTGCTGTAATTAATTTGTGTGACCCACACTAGCTTGCAGTTCCTGTTACAGCCCGGTCTAAGCATTACTGAAGTGTGAAATCAATTTACTGCTAATCACTGCAGGTGGGGGCCTGTAGGCGGAGTCTGGGGGGGGGGGGGGGGGGCGGCTGTGGACTCGTGGGGTAAAGACAGCTCTTAATTCACAGCTTCTGCTCAGAGAGCAGACAGAGGAAAGAAGAGAGGCCAGAGAAGAGCCGTGGTGATCAATGACTCCACTGGGGCTGTGACGTGGGGACAAATAGGCTTCATACCGTTACTCAGGGCTACGTTACGCAGGACTGATGGGGGGGGGCTATGTCAGGCTTTTACTTATAGTTAAGATTAAGATTTAAAAATGCATTTATCGATGAAAATGTTTTGAGTGCAGCTTTGTTAGTATGGAACTCATAAATCACCATGCTTGGTTAACATTAATCACAGCATTATTATTATTTTTAACACAAAAAAACGGAGTGAAATTCATCAACTGAGAAAGAATCCAACTTGAAACCGGAAGCTTTACGATGAGACCAAACCACTGTAAGGCCAAAGCAGGCTTTTAACTACGGCGTGATCCGCCCCCCCCCCTCCCCCTTCCCCTGCCCCAATCCCTTACTTCCTGCGCCCCCACTCTGACCACACCCATCTTGATCTTTGTGGCGTTATCGCAGTGTCCAAATCGGTCCAAAATACAGACCAAGACCTCCTGAGTTGCAGTCCGTCTTACATGACACACACACACACACAGACACACACACACACACACACACACACACACACACACACAGACACAGACTAACACCTGCGAGTGTTGCCGCTTGCAACCAAGCAGAGAAGCACCGTTATACAACATTTCTCTGTGTGACTAAAGTTATTCAAGACTTTGGACGTTTTAAATCAAATTGTCCAGTGAGTATGAATCAGCCGCCTGGCGGGCTGTGACTAGGAAGCTTTTCCACCAATCTATGAGCTGGAGAGGTTCAAACCGGGAAGGTCAGAGATAATGACTGTGAAACACTGCAAATCATGCTCCTGCAGAATTTCAAAACATGGACAGTGCCCTCGGCAGAGCATCTATTTAGCTTTAAAGCGTGAGAGAGCTCCTCTCAATCAGCAAAGGGCAAGACGGAACAGGTGCATTAAGACAGCAAATAGACCTAAGAATACCCCACTTTAGTCACATGTTAACCGCCCCTGTGATAAAGCTGTTCAAGGTAGCACAAGGCTTTTCACACAGTACAAAGAAAATGTTTTGGATATAAATCCATTTTTTCCCCTCTTGGCTGTTGTTGTCCCTCCCCCCCCCCCCCCCCCCCCCCCCGAGAGCGGGAGAAGATGAAGCGGACACAGAGTGACGATGAGGAGGAGGAAAATGGAGCGAAGAGGGGACGAGCTTCTGCAGAGTTACCGCTCAGTGTTGCTACCTGCTGTTAAGAGGAAATGACCAGGTGACACTGACATGGCTGACCTTTTCCTGTGTGTGTGTATTGCTTCCTTCTTTCTCTAAAACAGATCAGAAGAAATGTTGAATCTCCTGAAAATCCCCCAGATATGCGTGGGATGTAGAATGGATGGAGACGATGTTTCATGTTAGATGGAAAACTGATGAGCTGTCTCAAAACTACGAAAGCGTGTCAGAAGTTCCTTAGTAGCCTTGTTTCATGGACACTCGACCTTCATTTTTCTAAAGAAAGTGCACTGTTAAAACGCTGCGTTCTTTGTTCTCCTATTGATTATTTGTTGGTCAGACCTCGTTTCTGCCTTTTGTTTGACTTCCTACCTGCACACCGGACAAAGACTATTTCGGGGTCTGGGCCGTACAACTGGGTCCTGTTGGTTCTGTGTTAACACGGCGCCTCGCAGTGAGGTCTTCCTTGTTGTCCTGTCTGGGAGTGGCCCACGTTTTGTGACTTTGTTGGATCTCACTGAGGTCTTATTCAGAGATTTATTGTACCTAGTTCCACCTTCTCGTGTCATTACTGAATGCAACCAAAATCATGATGGCGCCAAATTAAAAGCTTTAAAATGGCTGTCCACAAACCGATGGGGGACATCTGCACAAACCTCCATTGTCATGGGGACGATACTTAACTGTATTTGTCGATCGAGCCAGAAGACACCAACCAGCTTGTTGGACTTCAAGAATGTCTTTGAGACATCAAAACTCGGAGGATAACCATAGAGGCTGGTTAGTTGTTTTAAAAAGAAGGATGTTATCAAGCTCCTCTTTTGTGGAACCAGCTTCCACTTTCAGTCCGGGGGGGGCACATTGGGTCAGCTCATCTAATATTAAACCTTTCCTCTTTGATACAGCTTGTGGTTAAGCTGCTGTAGGCAGAGACTGCCGTGGACTTCTTAGGACACACAGAGCCCCCCTCTCACTCTCACCCGCTCCTTCTACAAGAATCCACATTTTATTAATGCACATCACTAATTTAGCTTCTTTCCGGGTGATTTTTGTTGCTGCTTCTGCTATCATCATCATCCTCATCATTATTTTAAATATGATTCATTTTACTGTCATCATAAACCAAGATCTTTCTGCCCTCCCTCCCCACAGAAGCCTCTGTGGTTCTATCTGACGGTGGTTGCCCCTGTGGTGGTCCTGCCGTACACTTGTCCTGCTTCTTGCAATTTTTTTTTTTTTATCATTTCATTTAGAGGAATCGAATGTATTGTAATTCTTTGATGTTGTTCATTCTGTACACATGACACCTGTTGTAGTCTGTCCATCCCGGGAGAGGGCTCCCTCCTCTGACATTTCATGGGGAGGTTTTCCCTGTGCCGATGTGAGGGTCTCGGGATGTTGCGTGTGAACAGACTGTAAAGCCCTCTGAGGCAAATTCGTCATGTGCGATTTTGGGCTCTGCAAAATAAAATGAATTGAAAACATGAAACTGCTATCGGACAAACATGCTACTGTATGTAGACACAAACAGCTTCTAGACTCCTCGTACTTTTAAGGCTTTTTGCGTATAATTCTTAGATAAATTACCCACAATAGCCCTTAAACTGTCGATGACTTTGCTTTGATTTAGCAGTGCACATCTGTAAGGGTTGTAAAATAAAAATACTGTAGAGAAAATGTAAAAATAAATATCACACTTGAAGCTACATTGGTGTGCTCACCAGTAGCCACAGCACAAGCTCCCCCCAACCCCCCTCACAGCCTCATCCATTTCTGACACCCTTAAGACCACCGAGTGATGCTGGCTGTCACTTTGACCACAGGTATCCGGTAGCTTCTTCAGAATCTCAGTAATCAATAGTTCTCTCACACTGTAAGAACACACACACACATACACACACACACACACACAGTGAACCCTGAGGCCACCCTCTTGGTATGCAAACAGTGGATCTCATTCGAAGCCGAGGTTTCGCTCACTATCCTTGAAACCTGAGTCCGTAGCAGAGAGGTCCGGCTGAGACTGCGTGTGTGTGTGTGTGAGGAATCGGGTGTGAGCTGCAGGGCCTCCATTGATGTTCTCCATCCGACTGCTGGGTCAGGGCGACACACTAGTACAGATGTAGCAGGATGCAAACTTGATGGTGTCACACTGACCGCTGGTAGGGAGCACGTTACCCGGAGCCCGTCATGCAGCGATTGTTGCTTCGCAGTCAAAAATCGGTCCCACCTCCACTAGCAAGAGAGGGGGACAGAGCGGTCAAGACAGCTGGAGGATGAAGGACGAGCGAGAGCAACATTGGCCACAACCACTTCAGTGAATCGGAGGAACTTTCCTGAAGTTTTTTTCCTGATTGTTTCACTGCTGTTATATCACACTCAACTAATGAAGGTGTTTTTTTGCCTAACATGCCAAATCACATTGTTTTAAAAACAAATATATGATCAATTGCTTGCCATGCAGGGGGCCACCGCCACAGGAAGACTATTTAACTATCGATGTAGAGCCGCGCCCCACCCAGGTGGATCGGTCCATCAAACGTCCATCAGAAAACTGAATCGTGGCACTGGATTTTCTTCTCTTCAGACTGGGAAAAAGAGCAGCATCTTGTCGGAGACTCGCCGCCATTACACAAGCGGCCGGGATCCTCCTCCCCGTGCCCTGCCAACGGTTATGTATACGAGCGCTATTATGTACGAGAATGAGGGGAGGTTTAATAGTATTCTTGTGTGTTTGACACGAGGGAGGTCTATTTCCCCCCCCCCCCCATGTTGCCCTCTTTCCACTTGATATTAAGACAACAGGGAGGATTACGCCGAGCTACGGCAGGAGAAAAAAACAATTTGGTGTGGGATGGCGAGGGGGGGCTGTTGAACTTGGCTCCATTTTCCATTTTTCTCCTTTCTTTTTAGCTTCTTTGAGAGAGATCTTTCTGCAAGGCTGCGAACACAGCAGTTTTGTCGGTGTGTCGAACGATATTAGTTATTTTTCTTTTGTTTTCTTTACGTGATGATACCGGAACATCTCGGCAGTGATTATGTGGATGCTTAAAGGGGCGGGGGGGTGCTGTTAAATCCTTCATTTGTGCATTTTCCTATAAAAGCCAGCAACAATTTCCATTGATTAGGGATCATGTCCTTTCAAACTCAACTTCCATCTTCGAAAGAACTACTCAAGTAAAGCAACTAAATGCAAAAATCCTGACTCCTGAAACACAAATTAGGAAACAGATATGTCAAAATGGATGTTTGATCCAGCCCCTCTCCTCCTGGTTACTCATGAAGTCTTCATATTTCCTTCACTGTGATGATGTGAATTACCTACAAATAGCTTTAATAAAAGCATCTTTGTTTGCATGGCACAATTTATTTAAGAATGGAACACCATGCAGCCACAGACAAGCCTGTGAACTTCAGTGGTCAGGGCGGTCTGACTTTCCTGAGAAGTGTCTGGCAGAGAGGAGGGAGGGATAGAGACGAAGAGACAGGTGAGGTAGGATACATAAAGGCAACATGAGACATAGAAGCAACCTGACCCAATGAAAAGAGCGAAAAAGCACACAGTCGAGGGAAATGTGTAAGCGTAGAAGCTCCGTCTTGTTCTCACCCGAACACATTGTGTGACTCGGAGTGAGCCCGAAGCAGCTTAACGCTCACTGGAGGGAATTCATCCAAGTGCTGAAGGAGAGACGTGCCGTCACTGTTTGCTTCCTGTCGACACCTCCTGCCTGATAATGCCTTCAAACTCTCCCGTTGCTCAGGTCCGTCTGTCTGACTCATGTCAAACTTTTGGCCAATTTTTGGTTTTACACACGAGCATGGGGGGGGCATGACGGCTGTGATGAATGGAGGATCTGATATGGGTAAAGTCATTAAGGATTAGCTCTGCTGTAGATATTACATTTGTGTTTTTTCTCATTTTCAGCAGTGTTTTAGAGCTTCAAACACAAGTGCCACCAAGCCAACGTAACCCATGTGTAAAGTCACACTCATTGAAACAGAAAGTATTTGATGATATCTTCCCTCAGGTTGATGAGCGGGTTTTACTTGCGGCCATCCTTTTTTTTTTTTTTCTAAAAAAGTTCCCTCAATCAAAACAAGCTGGAGGGGTCGGGAAAGCAGACAAACAGCCTGACTAATAAACCGGCAGGAAGGAACGAGGGCCGGCTGGCAGAGAACCATCAAGTTTGATTATCAGACTCTTAGCCCTGATGCCCTTTACCTCCTCCCAGCGATTCGTCTGCGGTGTTTCCTTAATGAAAAGCCCGGTGGCTGGGCCCGTTCCGGATCTATCCGCGGGAGAGGAGCTCTGGCACGCCACGTTGACGTTGATCAATAGCCTGCAGAGAAGACGAGCAGAGCAGGGGCTTAATGGGAGGGAATGGGACTGGAAGGAAAAAGAGCAGAGGTGTGCTTTTAAATACCGGCCCAGTAATCTTGGCGGAGAGGTAAAAACCCAGGCGAGACAAGAGGAGTGTGGGTGCAGCCGGAGAGTGGGGTATTGAAGAGAATTATGATCAAATGAGACTAAACGGTCACAAAGGCTAGGTGGTTGCACCTCAAAGGGTTTCACTAAGGAGAGAGCGAAAAGCACTGCCTATTGACTTCTGACTGTCTCAATGTATTTCAGAATTTCTGTTAGAGTTGCCATTTTCAACCATAACACACGGCTCCAGAATGTGAAAGACCCCTCCTTCTTTAGATTGATTCAATTAAGTTGGACTCTTCTTCATAATTGGCCACTTTGAGGAAAAAGATGGCCCTATTTGATACTCCTCCTTCTGTCCAACAAGCCCATGAGATGTCCAAAACCAACAACCTTTTCATCTGGAAAACGTTTTCTGTCTCCCGAGCTGCGGCTCTCTAAGCTGATTCATTGTTTAGGTTTTAATTTCCTAAAACCTCTGGTCACTGTGGTTTTAAGCCAACAAACAGGAGGAAGGAGGGGACTATTTTTGCTGGCGGATTAAGTAATTAATTGGCCCGGTCGCTAGGAAACAATGTGCACATTTCCACACACCACTCTGAACGTGCGCATTGTTTCTACAGTGTTGTTCATGGCAGAATGAGCTGTTGAACAATTATTGGAACTTTTGTATAATGCACGTCAGAATTCTGCCTTCAGGGCTTTGACAGAAACCTCCGATGATCAGGTTCAGCATTTGGACTGGAGGCAGAGGAGAGAGGAATGAGCGACAGGTAACTCACAACGCGGTTCACCAGCCGGTGCATCCAGCTGCCAGCTCAGAGGTCAACCCAGGCCTGCAGGAACAGGGATGATATGCAGCAAAACCACATGGCAGACAACAACTAACAGGTGAATGACAGAACACATGAGAAGAGGTGATATTTAAATTTGGTGGTTGTGTGTACTTTCACGCCCATCATGTTTGGCCTGTTTAACTAAAGAAACCCATTACCTGTTGCGTATTATTTCAAACAGCACACTTTGTGCTCTCTTTAAAGAAAAGACCTCCTCTTTATAGTGGGCAAAAGTGTTTGGCTGAACAAAATAATGTCGTACACAACATCTTATCAGGCCCATCATAATTAAAGGATAAAGGTTGTGATGGAAGCACCAAGCTGAAATGTTGGTCTCTCAATAAAGTTGTTGTTAAAACTGTTTAAACGGTTCACCATGCAAAGTAGTGAGCTTGTGCCATGAATCCTTGTTACAAAGACGACAGGAGACCGAGAAGGTTGCAAAGTCCTGAGCCCGATAATTAAAATCACCTGTGTGGGCAGCTCATCTTTCAGTTACCTAGCTACACCGATAATAATAACACGTATAAATATACATTGAACTTGGTAGCACTGTACTGTGATAACATTTTACTCGCCAAAGTACTTTCTTGAGATGTCTAAGCCCTGATCAGAGAGAAGTGAAATGATTACCAATACGTGCGTGTTCCATGCCTACTTGTACAAGCGTTGGTATGGTATCTTTGGAAAAAGTTACTCCTTTTTTGCACATTTTCAAACGAATGTCCAGCCACAGGTGAAAATTTCCTCCAGTCCTTTTCAAATGAAACTTCTGTCTTCCGCAAGAAACTTAGGAAACTAAACTACATGGCCAGGTTTAGTTTCTAAAAATATGTTATGCACAACAAATCCACATGGACTTCTCATTTCCTATGATGAAGGAACAGCTGCCTCTTCAATACTTCATTGTTCTCTTTACTTATTCCACAATCTTGACCGCATGACTTATTCCTGTAACCATGACAACAATTCATTTTCAATTCATTTTATATACCTGAAAGCCTCACATGGAAGCACAGGAAAAACTCCCCATGAAAAAATAAAAAACCCTTCCATGGGAATAAGAGAAGAAACCTTAGGGCTCCCTCCTCCGGGATGGACAGAGTGCAATGGATGTCATGTGTACAGAATGAGAGAGAGAGAGACATATGAGAGGGGCTCTTTATCAGCGAAGTGGTCCTCCAATCAAAGTCCTCTTACGTCAGTCCCCCCTTCCGTCACCTCCGTGGACCACACCAGTCCCCTCCACTCTCGCCCAAGGGACCACGCCGTACCGAGATAGTTCTCTGCTTAACGCCTCATCTCTGACAAACGGAGGAACCCTTGACCCCATGATCTCACCGGGCTGGTTTGGCGAGAGGCAGAATGGGAAAGAAGTGGATCGATCACCTCGATGCCGTTCTCCATGACGAGGTCTGCGCCTTCCACGCTGCCAACAAATGTGACCACAGCCCCCGTTCATCCGACCATCTCCCCCACCGGCAGGCCCTCCACCGAGCACGCCTCCTCGCTGGCTCTGTGAGCCCCATGTCGGTGTGTAGCGAGCCACGCAGCGCTGGGCGACTGTAAACTACCCTTGAAACAAATACCCGAACCCTCTTTAATGTGCACTAACACAGCGGACCCTGCGTACCACAACACACATTCAATACACCACATTAACAAGTCAGCAAGATATCATATCAAGGACTATCAGACGCTTACAATCACGCTCCACAAGCTCAAGGCCCTTCATCTCAGAGAGAGAGGGGGTGTGTGTTAAAGAATTTGGATGAACAAAGATCTGTTGATTCCTTATATTCCTTTACTGATTGCTAGATGTTAGTGCTACTAAAGATATTTCTTTCTAAAAAGTATCCTGGTCTATGGAAGCATGGCTCATCATTTAGTCTTTCACAATGGCAGAAGATACAATATAGAACAAAATAGACACAATCCTGTGGCATCTCATCTCATCTTCAACCGGGGTCCGGTCGCCGGGGCAACAACCAGCGGGGGACCCCTTTCCCGGGCCACATCTACCAGCTCTGACTGGGGGATCCCAAGGCGTTACCAGGCCTGTGCAGAGATATAATCACCTAGTCCTGAGTCTTCCCCCATAAGAAGCTGCATTCAAATGGTTGATAATGGTGTCCAACTAAATCCAGTCGGATTATCAGACTACATTAACAGACTTTTTTTTTTAACATAAGGGACTAATTACAACACCACAGCCTTTATTGTGGAAAGTGAAAGGTAAAGATTCCCCCTGCTTATCCAGGGACGGCCTTACTAAATCCCTATTAAAGAAGCTTAACTGAGCCGTGGTCTGCTGCTCAGCTGGGGTTATAAGTCAAGGTTGAACCCTCATCTGTATATCCACACGTCAGTCTGACAAAAGCCTGAGTAATGGACACAAAGCACATGTTAAAGCCCATTGGTACAGGTGAAGGGCTCGGGGTGTTCCTGCCATTCATTAACAGGGCGTTAGGCCCCTGACATCCACCAAACGGCCCACTGACCGGACTGAGCTCTTCTCCAGCTGCCAAGGGATTAGATGATTCCATCCTTTTCTCTGGAAGCAAGAAGGGTTAAGAGAAGAATCTGAAATGAGAGGAATGCAGGCCAAGAAAAAGGCTCTTCTACATTTGATGGTGGAGGGATATGTCTCAGTTCATTCATCTTGCAGTGCTTTAATTGGTTCATCAGTTCACATGTAGTGTGATGAGTGATGGTTTGAACATCTTGGAGTGTTAATGTTCCTGCGATGGGGAGAGCTTGATCGATACATGTTGAGCGTGCAGACTCTGCGCCGGAGCTCATTCAGTTCCACTAACCAGAATATACAGTGGCTCTAATGTGTGGGGGGAGACTCAGAGCCACTGCTGGTAAGCCATAGAGGGGGGGGGGGGGGGCGGATTTATTCATTTGCATGGCGATGGATGTTTTCTATCTGTTATGCCTAAAATGCAAAAGCATCTGTAGTAATGCAGCAAGATCCACCTTTCTTTATGAATATGAAACATGGTGACTGCATGCATCCATATAAACCATGACAGGCGTTCATACTCTACGTTGTGACCAAATTATCCATGAATGCATTTCAAAGCAAGTCCACACACGAGGTCGTTTTTTTCCTATAGGAACTATAGTTGATAGAAGTAAATATGATATGTCCAGAAAGCTACAGATCAGTGTACAGGTAAACCAATTTCAATTAAATTGATTTTGAAAAGGCCAAAATCCCAGATCATAAATTTATCTCAGAGGGCTTTACAAAAAAAGCCCTAACTATAGACCTGAACTATAAACCTGAGCCAGCCGTAACTAAAAACATCGTAAAAAATAGAAAAGTCTTAATTAAAAAAAAATGACATGAAGTAATAATATTCCTCCTATTACAATAACCAAAAAAGGATAAATCAGTGTGGAAGATTGAGTCCATCTTCTGACTTTGGGGGTGGATGTAAGACATCTTAAAGTGTCCTGAAGGTCATCAGCACAGTTTGTTCTGGCAGACAACAGATTAGATCGAGTCCCACGTCCGCTATCACCAGGAGAAAGTTCACCTCGACAGACCACCCCGGTAGTGTTTGCAGAGTTTTGATATCAGCTGACTGCAGCCTCTGTGCTGGAGAACAGAGCAGCAGTCACAATTGTTTAAGTGTTGGAGTGTTTTAATTGCTTCTTGCTTCAGATGTAGCCGACTGTGTTTGCCCTGTGGGTGTATTTTGGAGATTAGAGTTCCCTCAGAGCTGCAGGTGCATAAAGCTACGTGGCGAGGACGAAAGGACCGCGTTTCAAATGTGTTCTTCCTAATGTCAAAAAATAAGAAATGGTAAGAAAAAAAAAAAAAGGCTAAATGGAATTACCCGTCATGGTGTTTTCGTAGATGCTTTGAGGTGCACATGAAAGTGCAACACACACACACACACACAGAGGGGAAGAGAGACAGTGTGACGGTAAAAGAGAAAACAGAGAGACCCTGGAAGGGGTTGGGTCAGTGTGTGTGCAGCATAGCCATAGCAATTAAAGACTTTTGTTTAGAGGAAGGGGAAGAGACAGAATTGATCGGTGAGCCACAAACCATCGCTTCACAAATGCCAAAAACACAGACGCAATATTCTTACACACACACACACACACACACTCATCCAGAGGGAGCCATGAAAAGTGTTCTTTCAACCAGAGCTGGATCAGAATGACCTCCCCTTCTGAAGTATTTAGAGAATAGGCTTTATAAGATAGACCTATGAAGCAAAAGGGTTTAGACAATACAACCATAATCCCATACTGGTACGGGTGGTTTGGCTGTTTTGGAGTGCGGTTGGATGAGGCACACACCTAGAGGAAAGTCCATATTTATAATATTACTGTTTAGCCAATTGGCGTCCTTAAATGGACTCCTTTGGCGGCAACATTGTTTTGTGTTCTCGGCAAGGCGGGTATCGAAAGGCGGAGGAAGTAAAGAGCATGGATTTTATATAAATTATATTCTACCGATTTGCTTGTTCAGGTGCCAAAAATAAGAGAAGTGTATTTTATTTTTTTTCATGGTGAATGAATATTTAATTGCAAAGTAGAGTAGTGTGTTTCTGAAATCAACCTTGGATGTTTCCTGAAGTTGATTTGATTATTCCACCCGGGAACATTTTCCACCTTGTTAAGTTTAGGAAAAACAGCCTTTACTTCAAATAAGTATATGAGTGAAATACGTAAAGAAAACCTCAAAAACACACGTTGTCTCCTGTTGGAAAGGAACAGACCGTCTTTTACGCCTCCTCTTCCTCCAACCATAAATAGTCTTCCTCACTGGCTTCAGTCCCTCATTGTCCCTCAGCTGAGTGAAACAGGAGTCCGTCATCTTTGCTGCATGTGACCCTTTTAATGTCATTTCCATTTTGTGACTTTCTTGTTATTGGGTCTAGGGGGAAGTTCCCAGTATGAACGTGGCATGATGCAATGAGGGTCCGATTGCTTCCTCCACCGGGCCAGAGGGGCAAGCGTGTGTCGGATGAGCTGCACCTGGAAACATGTGACCGCGTGTGACTGCAAGGCGCACGAGGACGCAATGGATCCTAAATACATTCCGATAAATCTGAACTGACACTCCGTGGGAACACCTTCTTCCTGGAATCACCATCTGCTGCAATAACCAATTAACGAATGAGTGAAATTACAGAGACAATTATCCCCTCGATAATTATCAAAAGACTTGTATCCTATGACACGATCAAAGCATCTCAAGGGGATTAACAAGAAGAGAAAGACGAAGGAGACGACAAAAAGCAACTTCACAAGGGCGGTCTGTGTTTAAATACATTGTTATAACACCAAGATTATTCATGCATGTGCTCCTATGTTCTTTGCTTGTGATGCTGCAGCAGAACAACACCCCCACAGGGAGAAAGATGCACTGGATGAACCGGTATGCGCACACACATACACACACACACACACACAAAGATCTTAAAGGCAGATATGTGTTTGTGACACATGCAACATGTGTGTGGAGTACACACACGCACACACACACACACACACACACACACACAGTGTCAGTGGACCACAAATGTTCCAGGTTATTTAAAGAAGTCCAATTAAACATAATTCTCGACATAATCTCTCTCTCTGCACTTTCATTAAGTCACGTTTCTCCACAGAAAGGCGGGCGAGATGAGCGCTGACAGGGCCCTCCCACGCCTCCACCCCCCCCCCCCCCCCCGCCTCCACCCCGGCTCCTTCCGCAGTGCGACAGCAGCCTCTGGTGGAGCTCACGGCTCTGAAGCTGGAATCTCCCTCAACGGAGGTGCGCTGAAGTCCGGCTGCTGGCAGGAAGAAACCCCAAAAAAGCCCCAGTGTGACCAGAGGGGCTCGGACGCGCTGCGTTGGGCTGCTTTCACATTCAAAGAGAGTATTTTGCTCTTCGTTAGACAGTTTTCAGAGTTTCATCACACCGGTGGCTGACCTATGTGGCACAGTACTGCAGGCTGTACACACACACACACACACACACACACTTTGTTCTCATAGTTTAAAGTGCATCTTTATCCTGACTTGTTTATCTTGTTGAATCAGATTAATCATATAACCCTGGGGGGGGGGATTTTAGGAGCTATTATTATCATTTTGAAAATTAATAATTTAGCCCAAATGGAAGCAACTATGCTAACCCAATGTTTGGATATTATAAATGAATTGATGAGCATATAAAGACAAGAAAATGATGATGGTGACAGCAGTGAATGCTTTGTGGTATTCTGATGGCTGTTGATTTGGTCCGAATAAGCAGACAGACATTCTTTTGTCCTTTTTGAATAAAAACCGTAATATAATTAATGGAGTGGTCTGACACACAATAATGACCATGGCTTCTTAAATATTTTCTTCAATGAACATTGAAAGATGTTTGGAATACAACCATTGTCTGCATTTATTATATTAATTAAAAAGCCTGACAAATACTTCAACATAATTACATCGACAGTAGAATAAGGTCAGAGTTCACAGGTGGTGTCTCTTGTGGATTTGATATAGAACAACAATTCGTAAAGCTCTCTGAGCACATGAACACTGAGCAGCGAGTGGGAGCCGTTTCTGGCAAATACTTACAGTGCAGGACATGTCTGTGTAAGTCAGTCTTTATTTTTAGGTGAAACAGAGATAAGCTTCTACAGGGAGGAAAAGAGAAATTCATTTTCAGTGGGTCATGGCTGTTTACAACTACACCGTTTCCTTTAGTTTTTTCATGTGAGCACTTTGGTGGTGTCTCTTTCAGTGTTGGTGCAACCACATCCTTCCCAAGCCTGTAATGCCTCCTTAACAGCCCCGTTTCATTTTTCACCCCATCCTTTATGTGCATATCAAAGCTTGCTGTCGAAAGGGAATTATTCCACCTCAAATAGATCCGTGTAAAAGTACAACAGAGTAGCCCTCATTGAAATGTGAGGCGCAGAACAGAGCAATAACCTAGCGGCACTGCAGACAAAAAAAATCCTATTAATGAAGGCCTGAGAGAGCGGCATGCTGACCCTGTGCCAGTCCGCTCTGATTGACCCCACCGCGAATTGGCTTCGGTCCGATCAACCAGCAGCCTCCTGGGCCTCGGCGGACCGAGGACGAGGCGATGCTGCTCTCCATAATCATCCAGCTGCGCGCGGCCATGTGCCGCTTTGTTACAGGCTGCGTCTTACGTTTACGCCCAGTCGGCAGAATTCTTATGCCACTTGATGTTATGGGAGGCATGGTCAGCGTTTCTCAACCCCAAATGGGTTACATGAAAGAAAAGTCATTTTAGACTTGTGGTTAATATTGCACAAAAAGTATTGTATGTGCAGAGAAGCTAATACCGGAGTGACATGAACCCTTTTCTTAGATCTTGTCAAAACATTACATAACATGTCATTAAGCTGATCCTTTTATCCAAAGCTACTTACAATTGTGCATTTCAACCATAAGGATAAAAACCTAGAAGAACCAGAAACAAGAAGGTGCAATTTCATCAAATAAGCCGATTTACAACAAGAGGCTTAAGAGACTTATAACAACACTCTGACAATAAAGAATTGCAGTAACCTAGTCTAGAAGTAACAAACACATGACTTTTTACATATTAGGTAGATGAAAAAAGGCGGTGCTTGTAGTCTGCTTTATCTGCTTTATCCTATAGATCCTTTACGGTGCTGCTGGATGCCGGAGCAATACCATCCAGAGAAACTATATAATACATAAGACAGCTGACTTCGAAGGTGCTCTGGGCCATCAAGATAACTTCTGTTTTGTCTGAGTTTAGATTTAGAAAGTTTAGCTGGTCATCCAAGACATTCTTGATGTCTCACAAGCTGGTCGGTCTCATCTGGCTTGAACAACAATTAAGTATTGTCTGCATAACAATGGAAGCTTATGCTGTGTTTTCTGATAACATCGCCCAAAGGAAGCATAAAATGAGTCCAAGCACAGAACCTTGTGGGACTCCGTGACCAACATCATCATCAATGGTCATCAATGATTCACTGTTTACAGACACAAACTGGGATCGATTCGATAAATATGACTTAAACCAGCTGAGTGCAGTTCCTTTAATACCAATCAAATGCTCCAGTCTCTGCAGAAGTATAACATAATATAATAATAATCATAAAGATCATTATGGCTGTCAGTAGATTTTTTTTTTTAACTAATTAATCGCACATTTTGAAATTCATTCATCTTGATTAATGGCGATTAATGAATGTTGTTTTTGCTGTCACAATATAATTTTTAATTCATGTTTTTCTTCTAAATACTAAATCTGACAAGTATCACTTTATAAAATGTGTATTTTAGTTGTTTAATCGTTAATGTTATTTTAAACGCAAAACTATACACATTTCATGATCTTGAAGGTAAAATTCCATCGGGTGGAACATGTTGAACTCGCGACTCTTCCAGCTGTCCTCGTGCACTTTGCTCTCAACTCGCCATCATTCAAAAACCATCTCCCCACGTTTAGCAGGACGTTTTCAAACCGCGGTCTTTTAGGGACACAGTGGTCCTCTGCAGACTGTGTGCCACGCAGGGTAACGTTAGATGTTGAGATGGAAGCAGCCTAGCAGCTAGCTTAGGTGGACCACCTGAGCTTCAGGTGGTCCGTTTTACACTCAAACCCCTTCCCCACACATGGAGTAACTCCTCTGCACAGTTATCCGCTGTATTTGTTTGTTTGTTTGTTTATTTAAAAGGATCCCCATTAGCTGACGCTGAGACGACAGCTAGTCTTCCTGGGGTCCAAAAAAACCCCCCATAAAAAAACAGTAATCACAATCACAATTACAAACATATCATATATAAATACACACAAAAGACAATAAAAAGTAACAATTCTAAAAGTACTGATTAAAGTAATAAAAGTAATGCTAAACAACAGGGCACATGATACAACCTCGCTCAACCATCCCAGACGATATTATTATTATATTATGTTGAAAACAAATACAGTCTTAATCTTTTTTTTCAACCCGTTTTTCCCTTGATTTCACGAACCCCAACTGGAAGATTGTTCCAAAGCGCAGTGGACCTATACAACACGGTCCTCTTCATAGAGTCGGATTTAGGTAGGGGTAAAGAAATGACTATTCGCCCCGCTTGTGTGTGTGAATGCATATCTGAATAGTAAATGATATTGTAAAAATGTTGTTGGTAACTGGAGTCGGTAAAAGAACGCTAACGCCGTGTGCTGGTATACCCCTGATCTGGACAGACGCCCATCGTCATTGTAAACGTTTGTTTTTCGCGGAGATTAAACATTGGTTAAAGGGTCGCCAAAATGACCATCGATGCCGACAACATATCCTGGAATTCTGGCCTTTCACAATAAAATGTTCCGCTTCAACACTTCCAAATAGCGCAATAAAAGCTCTTCCATCGTCGCCCCAGCATTGGCCTACCGCCGCCCGAGTGAGTCTTACTACTTTCTCTCATCAAATGAACTTTCCTGCAGTAGTTAGACTTTATATACATATATTCATTAGATCTGACACGTAGATCATGTAAATGCAAGCAGCTAATGGTCACACAGGTTGGCTTTTCTGGATGTCTCAATCACTGCCGTCAACATTTAAAATGTGCCATTCGTCCCGATGTACAAGAAAGAACCAATCTGTTTTTGAGACAGGTTAGAGATCAGTGTTTACTAAATATATAGACTCGTGCGTTGTTCCATCAACTCCCCTTGAAAAAACGGTCTCCCCATCAGCCACTTACGTCTTACCAGGATACTTCGCACACAACAAATGGGCTGTGACAAACATGAAAATGATTAAGGATACCAATTTAACAAAAGAGGCTAAGCCGGCTGATGTCATGCAGCATTCACAGCGAGAGACAGACGGGTCCAATCACTCAGCCAAGAGACCACTGTTTGTCTCTACTAAGAGAAGGTTTTTAGAGTTTCACTAAGGAGACTCTCCCGCAAAGCTCTGCATCACATATGAGATCGTATATATATATATATATATATATGTACATATACCATGTACATAAACCGATGCTTTTCTTTCCACCGAGAGAGGAATTGTTCCTCTTTGTAAAAGTGAATTTGTCCCTGTTCCATCAATGAATTCAAAGTGTGTATTTCTGAAGCATGAGATAGACATGAAGCCAACATTATCCTCCTGTTACACGTTAGAGGTTGGCCTGTCACGCTGATGCATGCTGTAATTGAAGTTCCTTGCTGACAACGGTGACATAAACCATGTGGACAACCCGACGTGGAATTCATTTACAGCGTTGACTGAAACAGATTCATAACCTCACTGTGTCCCCGTGTTGAAGAGGTGTGGTTGGAGCACAATGCTTTTGATTGTTGTCGCTGTCAGGAATACATTTCTCACCGTCAAGTGCAGAGTTTTCAGGGAACACTCTGTATTTCCATTATTTCTTGTGTGAAATATGGGTCAAAACTACCGCCATTAGCTTCTGCATTAGCATTAGACGCCATCCATTGAAAGCAGTCCGCCCTGCTATCTGCTTCCACTACTTCACGTCGGTGAATCACTGACCTCTGACAAGCAGCGGCCCGTCTCCTTCATTTAATTGCAAGGGTGTGCATTTTTGTCACAACCGTTCTGGCTTAATCACAGCAGTGTTGTGTGTGTGTGTGTGTGTGTGTGCGTCTTCTCTGTTGTTCCCGAGTGCGTGGCGTAGCATGCTAATGAGCTAATGCAGTCCCACTGTTAACTGCAATTAAGAGCACGTGCAGCAGCTAATGTCGGGGTTAGTGGTGGCTCGCATTAAGCCCTAATAGGAACAGGTGTCAGGTTACTGATGTTTTTTAGAGTGAGTGGCCAATCGCAAAACGCATCGGACAGAAGGAAAAACACGTCCTTTGCTGTAGGAAATGCAAGAATCCACGTAGGTTTTGTTCACCAAATGGAATATGGAATATGTTGTTACTTGTTTTGTTTATTGTTCATTTTTTCTCTCATCAGTCCTTTCTACACATTCTCGATACCTTCACCCCACCCCATCATTGTGCACACCGCCCCCACCTACGTGCTCATATTCACTGGCTCATATTCACACGCCAGTCTATCACAGCAAATGGCTGTTTTTATTTCAATTTCCTAAAATTGGATTTTAATGAATTCCGCAATGAATAACCAAGCGAGAAATTATTTTCCAATATCCTCACATGATATTCCACCATCCTTCTGTATTAGTGGAATTAATACTTGAAGCATGCTGGATATGCTGCATCAGGTGATGTAGGATTTGATTAGGAGTTTAAAGTTTTTCAGCAAATAAGGTGTGGGGCACAATCACGTTTTATTCTTATTTTTTAATCTAGGGGGAAGAAGTCCCTCAAGCAGCGGCGGGGAACACTCAATCGCTGAGAATTTGATCAGCATGCTGGGAAAGTATCTTTCCCTATTTCCCTTCATGTCTCGAGGCACTTTGGAGGACATGTGCTGAGCACATGTGTGGGAAACATGGAACTATTTTCCTGTGTAAAGTTAAAGTAAATAGAGAGCTGCCATTGTTGCCTGTCTTTTCCAAATCTGATTGCGCGGGAGTCCGATTGGATAAAAGCTGATCGGGAAAAAAAAACTCTCAACATCTTCTCACACAAAATAAAACTTGAGGAAGAGTTCTGGTGGGGTTTGGACAAAAAGAAAAACACATGAAGTCACGCTTCTAAAATGAAGGGGATCTATTAATTCCACGACATGCCCCATGGTCAAAGGAAATATGCTATAGCTCGCCAACTTGTTGGGCGGGGCGGGGGGGGGGGCAGAGACTCTGTGCATCATGCACACACACACACGTATACACCTAAATCACCTCCACACACAGAGGGGGGGGGGGGTGTCTAGGGGTCTACCTCTCCTCTCTCTTGCTCAGCATTCTCCCTTTCATTGCTTTCACTCCTAATCAAGGATGTAATTAGTGCTTGCCACACAAGTGCTTTCATCTTGAGCAGAAACAAAGGCGAGGTGCACCTCTCATCACGCGGGGCACACCCATCCCAAATTGGATTATGAAAAAAAAAAAGAAAGGCCTCGTCTTGACACTTCTTATTGTTCACAGAGACATTGCCGTCTGATTACTGAGGCCTACAGCACCACGGCTGGAGTGGAGCTTCTCTCCCACAAGGTGAGCCGTTTGGGGGCGTGCGTCCTGCCTCTTGTAGAGCCCTCTCCAAAAGGATGTCTTGGCATAATGAAGACGTGTTTGACTGCAGGAGGAAGTCTCGTCTCCAGATCGCCTCCAGCACGTCGAGGACTCCGCTCGGTTTCACGTGGACTTTTCTTGGCACCAGTCCGATCGGGGTGGTTCCAGTTTAAAAGAGAAACAAAATGTACCCGATCAGTGATGGGAAACCAATCAGGCTGCTGGAAGCCATCTCAACCAAACTAAATTATTGACATCAATAGAATTATTAATGTCAATAAGATCATTCATTAATATTAATAAAAACAGGGCACCGCCCTGGGATCAAGGCCCGATATTCCCAATGAGAATGAACAATGAAGGTTTGAAATCCAGCACAGGCCATGTACGACTTCATCACAAAAATGATGCACAACGTAGTGCACAGAAAACTGAGAGAGAGAGAGAGAGAGAGAGAGAGAGACCTTGCTTTATAGCAATGGCACACCTTGACATGTACATTCATGTTCACATATGTATACACCTTTCATACGCCATACACTGGTGTTACCTTCCCCTCCTCTTCTCCATCAGAGCCCTCCCTCCCCCCCCCCCCCCCCCCCCCCCGTCCCCTCCCCCTCATCTGGATTGTATGCTCTTCTTCTACTAAACAGTACCCCCCCCCCCCTTTCCCCCAACCCCCATTTGGCCGTTCCTCCCTGCATAAAGGCCTCATCCCCTCCGCGGCATCAAGTGAGATTAAGTGACTTTGTAAGTCATCAAGGCCGTGTCTTGTAATATTGATCTCGTATGCGGGGTGAAATGTGGCGATCATTGGAGAAGTAATTATAAAGGCCCTCGGCGGCGCTCCTCCTGCACGCTGTTTATCGGCGCGCTCATTAAAAGACATTGGCAGGCAGGCGGGTCCCTATCTCTCCATTTGCCAGTCGAGCGCGGCGCCGAAGTCGGCGGGTCATGGCTCCCGGTTGGGCGATAAGCGCCGAGCGCCAAATTGGAGAAGGACTGATTGCGTCCCCCCGAGGAGACGTGCGTGATGAAGCGCTCGGCGGCTTCCGGGCCGTCTGCTTGTAGTTTATTGCAGCGCTGCGTCTCTCTTCCTCCATCGCTGCTCAATTAACTCCGCCCTCACTCTGTCCGCTTTGCACGTACCTTTTCTCCGTCTTGAGCTGACTCTTTAATTAATGCAGGTTGATTTGGATCAGGAAGGTGATCACCATCTTCTGATTGGCTTGACTGTATTTACCATCTTTACAGGTGACCATAAGCACCTGTTGGTGGTGGTGTTTGTATACTGTGGAAGACTTGAAACCTTCCGTAGTTGCATTAAATGCTAAATTCACCCCTGAAGTAAGGCTTTAGCAGCAGAGCTCTGAAAATAAGTGTTCAAAGCCATATCATAAAAATTCTCACAATACAGCCTGATCAGCAGGTCCAGCTCAAGTGGTTTCCCATTTGGATGGTGTCCTAGCGCCGTCAACGTGACAGACACTGAGGATCTGAGGGACGTTTTCTGTCCCGTCCCGCAGGTCCATGACCCAGTTTCTCAGCGGATTATCTGATTATCACAGTTCTATAAATGAATTGCCAAGTAGAACTATAATAGAAGACCATCGAAAGACCATTTTTAGCACAAACAGACATCTGTTTTGTTTAATTGTGTCAGTGCTCTATGATGGATGATTGACAGCTCTACTTCCTGTTTAGTGAGCTACCAGCAAAGCCTCTGCGCCCCCTAAAAGACGGCGTCAGAGCCTCGGTCCCAGCAGCGCTGCTGTCAAACCCAGCTGCTCCGTAATGATGCCGTGCCGGGGGGGGGGGGTCCCGGACCACACACAAATAACGCCTGGGGCGCTTCAGTGGAGAGCATCTATTAAACAGGGAAGAACTTCTCACCTTTTCACCTTTACAGCATAGCATGGCTACGGGCTACGGGGGGGTGAAGGGGCTGTTGATCTCTCTATAAAATACATTCATTTAGACACGTGACCTCAGAAAGGACAAACAACATGAAGATAAAGGAAAATCAAGGAACGTATTCATCAATTAATCAGAAACACGAGAATGTTGCACAACACTAGAGGTTTAGCTAGCTCAGCGTGTGTGTGTGTGTGTGTGTGTGTGTGTGTGTGTGTGTGTGTGTGTGTGTGTGTGTGTGTGTGTGTGTGTGAGTGGCGATAACATGGTTGCATTCATTCTGTGGATACATAAGGCTTATACAGGGGAGGCAACAAAGTACTACTAATGGGGACCGAACCGCCTTGAGGCGGCTCATGGCACCGGACCGTGTCGGGGGGAGGAGGGTCGGGGGGAAGGCGGCGCTCCGAGCTTCAAAGAAGCAAAACAGGCCGACACATTCCAAAGAATGCGGAAGGAACCGGAAGGAACGGGCACCAACTGGGGTGTGTTGATAAAACGCGCTGTGATTACTTAGCTCTCAGTTTGTTTGTTAGAGAAAACTTCCTCAACTTTCACTCACTCTAATTAAAAAACTGGGCAAACTTAAAGGACAAGCTGCCTGCTTTGTGGACAGCCAATTAGCGCTCCCCATTCTGCTGTCATCCACTGAGGCTGCAGTATTCTTGTGAGAGTTGGTCCCCCACCGAGCTTCATGCTGCTGTTTTCCTCCTGCCTACCTGCTTCGCTTCAGCTAATGAGCAAAGAGCAGGACCAGAACCAGCCACTCTGCTCCTCCTCTGATCCGATTGGTACAAAAACATGCTCTCCCTCTACTTTGCTCAGAAAAGGACGGACAGGTGATTTAATGGTGTATATATATATATATTTGGTCAGCTTAGAATAAGCTATATACTGTAGACCTCCTTAGGAAGCAGATCGTCTTCACAGCGTTTTTTTTTTCTCTCTGGTAGCCCAGAACAGGCAAATGAAACCATTGGCTCTGGATCGGGAACACCACTAGATGTTCTCCAGAGCCTGTGCACTCCACCTTCTGGAGCACAGCCTGCTCGTTCCATTAGACCTTCTGACAGTGTCCGAGGGGTAAAACGAGAAGTCGCTGATTCTTTTAGTGCTCAGTGAAACATCTCGAAGTGACAGCCGGGCGTTTCCCATCATGCCCTGGGGTCCTGCAGTCGGTGGGGGGGGCAGCTGTGGCCCGACGCGTCCCTGCAGGGATCCGTGGTGATGCGTCCAGCACCTGCTGGGTTCACCTTATACATTTAGGTACGGAGCCTCAGACTGAATGTTTGGGTCCCGAAGGCAACAGAATGATTGACATATTTTCAGCCGTGGCAAAGCAACATTGAAGCAGCATTGTAATTGTCTCCCGTTTAGCTCTGTTTTGGGTCGCCACCAGTGGAATCCAACTGGGCCTGTCTGGTGCGCAACACTGAGAGCTCATCAGAGCCTAGAACTAAAACAGGAGGGTGCAACTACGGAGTTGGTGCTGGTGTGTGAAGAAGGAGCGACAGCTTTCACATCACGCATTAAGGATTGGGGTGCTGTTGTTGTCATAAGAAATGTTGAATAGTGCTGCTTTAATAAGCTGTTGTGGTGTATGCTAATACTAGCACACCTAGTATTGCTTTTTTGCCACAATACTGTAGGATCTTGGTTCATTATGGAAGGAACGGAAACTTGTTCCTGCACAGCATATCTCTTGGTACCAATATGTCATTGGTCCATTAATGATGGCTACGACAGGAGTGGGATTAAACCTCACCTCTCCGTTTTTAAACTGCAGTGGAATCAATACACATCGGACAAAAAGTCCCTTTCACCAGACGCCTGGATGATGCATGTTCCCTCTGATTTCCATGTTTAACCAGGGGAACCCGGGCTGAGGGCGGGCCGACCCGTGGAGGGAGCTGGCCAGCGATGGTGTGAGCAGATGCCCCGTGGCAGACGTGAGGCCTCCTGCAGACAGCAGAATGTGACAAAATACCGGAGCTCCACGCAGAACGCCAGGGGCTGCTTAAACATCTGCTGAGGGCTGAGCAGCCATCTGACACACGGGAAATCAATGTGTCCCGTCTCCGTGGTCGACCCGCAGGGGGTCATGGGTTTAAAGGAGAAACGCGCCACGACCAGCGATGTATGATGCGATCCGTTTGGTCCCCAGACGTCGTGTGCTCTTCTGTGGAACCACTTTGGCCACGAAGGGAGATGTTCTTTCCCTGCGGTGACATTCTGCACTCAGGCTGGAATCAAAGGGTCCGCTGCAGGGGCTCGCAACGGACCACAAGGCGTGCAGCTCACAGCGCCTTCAGCTCTCGCTCCATCCGCCTACAGGAACAGCCCACAGACGATCACAAATGCACTTTGGACCATTAGAATTGGGAGGAATTGACATAAAATCTGTTTGAGGAAGGAATAAACTCCCATTGTCCAAATGAATAGCCAATCATGAAAGCTTAACCTAAGCAAAGGTGACCATAGGGAAGGCAAAGAGTTTCCATCAGCCCTTCTGCACCCGATTCATTCACACATCATGTCTCATGTGCTTCATCTCAAAAACAACCATTTGCTGTGTTTCAGGGGAGGGGGGGCAGAACTGTTTCCTGGCCATGAGCAGTTGCCAGGTAACCAGCAGGACGACTGTAGGAAGTCGCCCAGCTGGCGGGTTCTCACTTCTCTGAAAACCCAAGGGCACATTTTCAAATTTAAAATCATTTTTATATATCAACTGTGTATCCAAGATCTGTTCCTTTCTTCACAGAAGGGATTTAAAAACTGAAACTAATGACACAGTAAAGAGGAACAAACATTCTGAAGCGCGCATTTGACTCGGAGACGTTGTGATGTCACCCCATTGGTGTGAGTTTGGCTTTTCAGCCATCGCCCAGTGACAGAGACACCATAGATAGCATTGGCATTATTAAAGACCCGTCAGTCACATGGTAGCCACGCCCTTAAGCATGCCCAGCTTATATATATATATATATATATTTACTCTAAATGGTCCATCAATGGCTAAATGAACATTAAGATGTATTGAAGACCCGAAACTAAACATTTACACTATGAACTGTAATATGTAATATACAATCATGTCCATAAATATTTGGAGATGATAAAATTCTCACAATCATTTGGGGTCTGTAAACAACCACAATGGATTAAAAATTTTAAAAAAACATGATGCTCTTTTTGCGGACTTTCGAACTTCAATAAGAATGTATTTTACATGTAAATCGGCCAAAACGACCCGGGACTTGCACCTGGGACCAATAAAACCTTTGGACATAGATGTGTTTTTTTTAGGGCTGTCAAAATGAACACGTTAATCTATTCAATTCATTTGGCCGTGAGTAATACAATACGATATTTTTACGGAGTTAACCCAACTTAGCCTACATGCGTCGTGTCTTCCTCGCTGTCCTGTTACATGGGGAGTCTTTCCCCCCCCCCCCGCTGTGCCCCGCCCAGTGATCAGGGCCCTGGTTGTTCCGTCAGGTGGCTTGACATCTTTACTAAAAGCTGCTGTGTTGCCCATGGTGACCGGGCTGCCTTTGCTTCTTGGATATTGTGTTCCTAATCTGAGAAAAGGTAGTTAATTATTTATTCACTGCCTGTTGTTTTTTTGCTTTTCTATACGTGACAAAATGTGATGGATTGAAAAGAAAGGTGAAATGAATCCCCTTTTAAAGTAACCTGTCAGAGAGAGCAGACATATGAATGAATAGCACTGTGTGTCTATAGTGGAACGTGAACAATGAAGTATTCTGGATCACTGCCCGTGCTGCATCCTCACTGCTGAAGATTAACACTTTCATTCTGCTCAGGTGTGTCAACTCTAGTCAAACAGCTCCCTCTTGTGTTCATCTTCAGAACTACGTCTCCATGGGAATGGAAAATGTTGTTTTCGTAAAGCCAAATGAGGAGTTGAAACCGACTCCACTGTGACAGTTGATCCTGCGTGGATGGAAACAGGCACAAGAGGAGGAAGGAGAAGAACCAGCTAGAGACATCTGTCCCTGAACCACACATTATGCACTATGTCAGGAACTAGTTAGTACAAAATCATGCAGTACTGAATTGCAGAGTTGGACTATTTTGTGATTGTCATATGTAAAGATAAAGATTAAAGGTAAAGTTGGTCATCGGTCCACTTAGAAAAGGACTTTCAACAAATCGACAGGAATAAACTAGAAAATGCATTTCCTGCTGAAAATGCATTGGAATGCAAAAAGCTGAAGTTAATTTCAAAACATTGCTGAAAGAATAGAAATAGGTGAACCTGAAATAAATTTAAAATATGCTGAAAATACAGAAATGAGAAAAGCTGAAATGAACTGAAATGGGAGAAGCTTCTATGAATTTGAAAACACAGAAATAAATGAAAGCTGAAATTAATTTAAACGTTGCTGAAAGAATAGAAATAGGAAAAGCTGAGAATTAAAAAATACATTTTTTGTAGTAATATAAGGTTTAGTACTAGTTATAGTTGTAATTGTGGAACTAGCAGTGGAAGAAGCAAGTACTAGTTGTACTATTATTTGAAAAAAAAAAATTGTCCAATCCATTACACTGTGGATGTTAACGGGACGCTCCCTGTTTGAGTTCGTCAGGCAGCGTGTTCGTTCTGGTGTATTAGAACCAGCTATGATTCTATTGAGTGTCCAGCCGATGGCGCTAGACCGTCCATGTTGGGTCCCCTCCCCGTTTAAGAGGCCATCCAAACACATGATGCAGAGGCAGACGTTTTTTGCTTTATTCTCAGTTTACTTAACCAATAAAGCTAGTCAAATGTTGTATAATACATACAGAAACTTCTCAAGCACCAAGTTTATGCCCTCAGAAATTGAATCAATCAATAAATATAAAGAATACACACATGAAATGTTGAATATGTGAACAGATGTGGAAACACGAGAGTAACAGATGAGTTGCTTTTCCACCCTCACTCCCTTCTGGACATTTAAAAAAATAGAGCTATATGCCTTAGTCAAAAAAGCCTAACATCCATCACCCGCTGCACGGTTGCCATGGTAATCTGTCAATTTAGATGCAGGTACCCTTTCTGTCGCAACTCATACCGTAAAGCAAAAACAGCTCAATTGTTGGGGGCGTCCTGGTGGGACATTTCCATCACGGCGATTCCTTTGAGCCTTTAGATGACTATCAGTGATCAAAGGTTTGCAGTGAGATGTTCTCCTCTGTGGAAGTCTGGTCCAAAAGACGTAGTTTATGACTAATGCTGCGCACACATGCAGTTGATCATAGACAACTGCAAATATAGGCAAGTTAGCAGAAGCTCTTTAGCAACGTCCACAAGGTACTATTTCAACTTTAATATGTTTCTGAATTGAACGTACAGTATTACAGGACATCATGGAACCGATCGAATGAATGACTCACAATGAAGCAACAGCAGGCGGACTGGAGAATCAGCAAAGGCATCATCGTGGCCATTTTCTCAGTGTGCCTCGTGAACAAGTGAAGAGCCGAGCTGAAGTGAGAGCAGGGCGACGCCCCCACTGACTACAATGAGCAGATGAAGCTTTATGCAGCTTAGACAACTTCTGAACACTCAAACATCTACATTTTATTTGTACTCTTGAGGTGTGGTCATGTTTTCTTTCACACCACCATACATCTGGTACAGAACTGATATGAAGAACGCCAGATTCACAGTCTGTGTTTAAGTCCCTTTTAGGAGGTCCAGCGCCACCAGGTCACCTTCATGCGGTCCCAAACGGCGCCTAAAGAGTCGTAGGCGGGGCGCACGTCCAGGATGGAGAACTGGTAGTTCTCCTTGTTGATTTCTCCGTCGTAGTAGTCGATGACGTAGCGCACCTCCCTCCCGCAGCGGTCGATGATCCAGTCGTGGCGGTCGAAAGGCAGTTCATAGCTAATGAGGAGGAGGAGGAGGAGGAGAGAGATGAAGCCAACAACACAAGATGGTACTCGTCTTCCTACATGAAGTAAGCTGTGTGTGTTGGAGAGACGGCAGACATCTCGAACACTAAAAACCAGCCATTCTTACTTTGGGGGGCGATTGTTCCCTTTTAAAGCAGCATCTCACTTCTCTGAGGCCGACATACGTTCAGAGTAATTAAGAGCAATCATGTTAGTGGGTTGAAAATAATAAAAATAATACATTTTGGGGCGACTTCCCTACACTCAGTGTGCAGAATGCCTCCCTTTCTTTGTACAGGTATCTTCGTCTTGTGTACTGGCCAGGGCCTTAATGCTACACTGGCTACAGGAAGAATCCCTGCATAGGGAGGTAGAGGGAGAGCAGCTCACCCCATCCAGTGGCGGAAGCGGGCCCTGGGGGAGAACTCTTTGGCTTTACCCCCAAACCTCTTCAAGGTCGGCCCACATGGACATTCGCTGCAAGACAACACAAGACACGTCTCGGATAACAGTGTGGTGAATGGACATCTCTCTTGTGGTCAGCAGTCACACACTGACCGCAGCTCCCATGTCAGTGACAGCTGCCCATCAGGATGAACCAACCACACACAGCAGCTCTCACCCTGCGTGCAGCGCCTCCCACTTCAGGATCTCCTGCCAGGCCTGCTCGTTGTTCGTGTTGTGGATTTTGATGATGTTGGTCATATCTTGGGGGCCAAGGTCGTCCTCACGCCAGCGCCATCTAGGTGCAGTGAGTTAGATGGGAGGGACTGAGTTGAAGATGGAGCGCTTTGTGCAGTGGAAGTAAATAAACAGAACATCTGTGCAGCAAACCGAAGGCAAACGGACCACTTTGGGCAACGCTAAGCTAAGCTAGCTGCTAGGCTACTTCCATGTCAACATCTACGGACTGACCCTTTCCGCAGCATGGCGTTCCAGAACATCTGCTCAGATGGGTAAACCCACTTCTTGTCTGTGTCGTGGCGGGGAATGGAGGACTCCTCTCTGGCCAGGGGGAGGGCAAAGGGCTGGTCTGTGGCAGGAACTTGGTTCGGAGGAGGCATCTGTACACATGAGCAGCAGAGACACTTGTAATTTGTTTGATGGCTAAACAATAGTTTTGTGAACCGCAATCCTGTTGTTAGTTCTCCAGTCTAAAGACACTATACAGAACACACATGGATCCATCTCCACATGGCCTTCGTACCATCACTCTCCACCCACCCCACTCTTTTACTACACTATGGTGGTGCAGTTACCATGTTCGATGGGTCGATGTCAGTCTTTGTCCCCTCTGCTGCTTTCATGGGACACTCAACGAAGTCATAGGCCTGGTCCTGATGAGCTGGACCCGGTACCGCCTTGTGCATGGGACACGCCGAGGGAGGAGATGCTGCAGGACACAAGCGCACATGATTGAGGCAGCGCTGGTACAAACAGTAATACCTTAAAACCTCCAATACCAACGTCGACCAAATCTGACAGACGAAGAAAAAGAACATTTCAACGGTCACCTTTTTTGTTTGATGGACAGCAGAATTATACAGTTACCTTTGGGGGGCTGAGCTTGATGCATGGGACACTCTGCAGGAGGAGACACTAAGAGAGGCACACCCAGAATGGCTAATGTCAATATCATTTCACCAATTACTGCTACAGCATCAAAAACTAGTTGTAGAACTAAAAGAAACAACGTTTGTCAGCACCTTTGACAGGCGGGGCTTCTTGGTGCATGGGGCAGCCCTGCGGGGGGGCGGTCATCGTGGCCTCCGCCCGGACCGAGGGAGCAGCAGGTGTGGAAAAGGAAGCTCCCATCCTGCCCTGTCAGATGAGCACACGCACACACGCACGCACGCGCAGTCAGGTCAACTGCTGCGGGTAACCAGGGGCTACGTGCTAACCGCTAGCTATCCGAGGGCAGTCGGCAGCACGGTACCTTCTCCCAATAGATCAATTAACTACGTATGGATTCATTTACTCCACAATAAGCACTTATAAACCATAAGAACTAACGGTACGTCTGTATTTGACAGGTCAGCTCTCGGAGCAAAGTGGTTAATGAGGTTATCCCCTTAGTATGACATCTGATGACATTCCGATGGTCACCTGACATCAAGTAGTACCCTTCAGAATGGCTCAACAACCGGACATCCGATCCGACCCCCAGTTATCCTTCATTAACCTCACGGTGAACGTTAGCATCAAAGCTAAAGTAGTGACGAAATGTATTAAATACGATGGAATGAGGCAGTAAAATGAGTTGGTGAAAGACACGCACGCACATCACGATACTGGTGCTTTCTAGAAGGCTTAGCTGAATAGGAACTGTCATGAATCGTTAAATACCTAGCAGCTATGCTAACGTTAGCCAATGTTAACCGTCCCACCAAAGGTCCTTTAAAAAGGAAACAAATCACGTGAATGGTCTCTGTGTAGTAGCATTATCTGCGGCATGGTGTGAATATAATAAGAGCGACAGAAACTCATAAGATACCTGTGAGAGGAGACGGTCCTGTGTCGGTTTGCTATCCCAATGTCAACGTGCAGGACACGCTGCTGATTATGATTATGTGAGCGCTGCGTAAGACGCTACGTCATCACGTTCTACGCGACACATGGACGTACACATCTGGTAACATCCGGGTGATATGACATCGTTACATAGCTTATTTCAACAACGCAACAGTATTCTCCCTCCCATGTAGTGAGCCCCACGGGAATTTGGAGACTTGGATGTTCATGGAATTCTGTCCATCTCCAAATACGGTCTTATTATATAGATCAATATACAAATAGATCTTTAGAACCTATGAGGCCATATGTGCTAATGGACAGGTAATAAGTGCAGCATCTGTAATAAGGTAATGCAGCTTGGATATTTTTGTGGCTATAGAATAACAGCCCAGAACCACTCCACTCTTCCTTGGGTTAAAACACATACACACAAGTGTCTGATATCAGACTAATAGCATTAAGTCATATTTACTGTATGAACGTGTACAATACATTTTTAGTTCCATTAGAAAATCCATATCTTTACATAATGATAACAACCCCTCCAGGAGTTACAGAACACGGTTTATCTTATTTTTGTAGTGGTGTTTGTCCACTGAACGGCGCCAAAGACTGCTTTAAGTTAACATTTTTTGTAGAATTATGGTAGTAATCAAAATCTGCTTTATTGGTCAAAAATAAGCCCCTATCATTACATGGCAATGCTATTGTTTTAATATTCATACCCATATCATTGTGTAGTTTTGTATGTTTTTGTCACATTCACAGGGGACCTGCAGACCACTTAAATGAGTAGTGCTGGGGCCACCAAAAAGTTCCCCTGCTCTTCCAAACAGGACCTCCAGAGTCTCTGGGACAATTTGAGTCTTCTCTGTCCCTTTGTGTCAGCTGTCCAGTCCAGGTACTCATTTCATTCAGTTCACCAAGACTGGGTAGCTTATTTTAAATGGAAACGAAGAAAGAAAGAAGGTTATTTAACTGGAAAAAAGAGAATCTGAAAATCACACAAACAACACCGATTTCCCAAAAGAACAGTTTGGGGCTTCTCTATTCCTCGGATCCAATGACTTTAAAATCCCTAAAGCTTTTTTCCCAACACAGAACCATATTCAACCAGAGAGTTACTGCTCTTGTCATTCTACATGGATCGATTTCTTTTGTTGTTGTTGTTGTTGTGTTCAGTGATACAGAGAAGTACGTTTAACAAAGAAAAGCAATCCATGATTAATTTTTTTAGATGAGAGCGATTCCATGTTAGAGGCAGGACACAGTGATGCCAAACAAATGTAACCGTCGACCACAACAGATCCACACATTCCTTCAGTTTTATTCCAGGAATTACCACCTCATTAAACCTGTTTGTTTTCTCTGCTTTTATGAGAACTTTCCACAAAATTCAAAGCTCTATTGTTGTTCTGTACCTTTGTGGCTGAGAACACCCACTCTGTCCACAGACTTAATGAGAAATCACTGAGACGTCTCTGTCTTTGGCCCTTGACCCAGGTCTCCAAATTCACGTTGAACATATTGATGCAGGAATCTTTTCTACTTATGCAAGATAGGAACGTAACTGTTGTCCAAGGTGTCCCCTTTGCCTCAGAAACCCCTCTGTGGATGGAGGTTCACTAAATGTGGTTGTAAAGGAGGGAGGTGCAGCTGGTTAAATCTATTTGTGAATGTACAGTGTCATGGCTCAATGTCTGAGTGTGATGTCCCTGCAGCTGTGATACATCGCTGTGGATTGTAGTCCAGGTTTTTCCATAACTGAGCTCTTCCGTCACACTCCACGTTCACTCACACATACAGCTGCCACCTCCTTACGGGACGCTCCCTTTGGTTTCATTCAGGGTTGTGAAGCGTCTTTTCTGACCCGGGACATGCCCTATTTAACGTGGGACATGTGAGTCTTCACTTAGGACATACCCTAGTTAACATGGGACATGCGAGTCTTCACTTAGGACATACCCTAGTTAACATGGGACATGCGAGTCTTCACTTAGGACATACCCTAGTTAACGTGGGACAAGTCCAATTAATCACCGACACAGACTGGCCCTTCAGAAAGTGAATACTGAAGGAGCACAGTGGGCGAGGATACAAACTATTTGATCATATAATTGATCACATCATATAATCATACATAAGTCCACTGTCATGGGCTGCCAGTTGGAATAACAGTGACCAAAGCTGCCTGAGGAGACCTTTCTTACAGCAGCAGGGTCTGACCATCTGGAGCAAAGGAGCATCTAGGAGTTCTTCTCCCGGCAGCTGTAAGGCTAAATAACTTGGTTTTACTTATTTGGA
Organism: Pungitius pungitius; assembly: GCF_949316345.1. Taxonomy (NCBI): domain Eukaryota; kingdom Metazoa; phylum Chordata; class Actinopteri; order Perciformes; family Gasterosteidae; genus Pungitius; species Pungitius pungitius. The sequence continues at coordinate 15,270,127 of NC_084918.1, read as the reverse complement.
TATGAACAACATCTAGCAAGAGTTATCTAAGTAAATGTGTAGCACTGTGAATACATCACATGCCCAGAAACTAATCCAACACGCGTTCCTGCACACAGTTAAACAGGACCAGGTGTCGCCATGTTTCTTTTTGACAAGGTTGTCCGACCTAGCTGCACCAGCTGAGGGGGGTTGAGGGGTGGGGGAGCAGGTGCATGTGGACGTCTCAGGGCCTCTGGTAGATGGAGGGAGAGGTTCCTAAGGAACGCACGGAGACAAGGAAAGATGTGCCACCAGGAGAGATACCAGCGTTGCACAAAGTATCAGGTTCCCCTTTTTGCTTCGCTGATGTTTGACCTTCTCCAGTATGGAGTGTGTCGTCCTGCTGTGCCTGCAAGCCAACCAGCAACAGAAACAGCTTTATTTCTATGGGGGCCCTGCAGCTCGGCCTCCGAGGAGCAGCTGTGTGGGAACGGACAGCTTGTCATGATGAGTGACAGCGGATGGGTGGGGAGGGAGGGGGGCCACTTTCGCAGTTTGAGCTGCTGTCCAGCTGTTACTTGATTATTTATTGATGAGTTCAATGTATTGTGGTCTAGCCCTCCGTGCTGGTTGGACCTGATCCTCAGTTTCTGTCAGTTCATCGAGGTCTGTTTGCAGAATAAAATGACATGAATGCGGCCCCTTCATTGTGAAATCCAGTGAACAGGTCTGACTGCTGACTTACACAGCGTTGTGTTTACGTGGCCATCTGAAGTGATCCCCTGCATGCCTCCCACTGACCTCCACCAGCAGAAAACCAGCTCTGGCTCAGAGTACCTGGGTTGTTTCAGGGGTAAGCAGACTGCCAAGGGCTTCACACCACAGACTGGCTATTTATTCCAAACTGGGATTTTTTTCCTGTGGTTTGGATCTTCCCAGTTTTAGCTGGAAATTACAGTCCCCGCGCCGTCCATGGGGGTGGCCCTGAGCACCAGGGTTTGGCTGAGGAGGAGTGGTGCAGCAACACAGCAACTGTTGCCACGCAACAACAATATGGCCACATAACAGCCGTTTACCACCATTACTGCTGATTTTAGGGAATACAAGAAATCAATCTAAAGTGTGCGCAAATCAAGATAAGACTATTAAAGTTAGGACATTCTCTGAACCCATCAGACGTCTAATTAGTTTAGTAGTGTGTGGCACAAAAGTAGAATAAAGAAATCGGGGCTAAGTGATAAAGCTGCGCTTGACTTAGTGTGACCTGCTCATCGCGGATTAATCGGTTGCACGTTTGCCGAGTCGCGCTGAGAAGGAGGCGCTGAGGAGGAGGCGCTGAGTCGGTCCAGGAGCACACATCTGGGATCAGTGCACGTCCACGGCTTTCTTAAGTAGACCACGCTGTCCATCACAGATTCACTGATGCAGAAACGGAGAAGACGCCGCGCGCAGCATATTTCTCACCTGTTACGGTTCAGCTGGCTAACGACCATGTAACGGTAATGGAGTATCCATGGTAACGGTAATGGAGTATCCATGGTAACGGAGAAGCTGCTCACAGACAGACAGTGATTTACACAGAGTCCACACCTCAAACAAATGTCCCCCTGGAGCAAAACTATTTGAGGTAGCCGAAAAAATAATGTGATTGTGAGAGAAACAACACTCTACTGAACACATGTGTCAACATTGTAAAGTTTAAATGGTGTCTCTAGCTGAAAGATTAGAAAAGCTGAAAAAGTTGATGATTTTAACTAATATAAATTAAAGAAAGCTGAAAGTCATAAGACCCTTCTCCTGAAGGAGCTGAACATTTGAATATTTGAATGGTCTTAATAGCCGAAAGTGTTGAAAGGGGGCGCCGAAGAAAGAGAATAAGTTGAATAAAGATTCAAAGAACAGTTCTCCTACAGACCCGTGGGCTCTGTAGGAGAACTGCAGGGCCAACAGGTCTAAAACAAAACCAGTTCTTCTGCCAACCTGTAAACATGTTGAAATCTGCTGTGAAGATGGGCATCTTCACTTCGGGGTCTGTGGGGATGGACTTGCTTCAAGGGACCATTTTAGAATCTGCAGCTCTTAGGCATCTTTGAGGTGGGTTCCTGAAGAGACTGAGGGTTTCGTGGTGGTCCTCCTGCCAAGCGTGTGAGGGCCATCTGGCCTTCAGGGACATCGTTCCGTAATTCTGAATTTCTGCAGACTACGCCTTTTGGGAATTAGCCCCGATTCCTTTTCGTAATGGTTGAAGTCATCTCCTAGGTTGGGCGACCAATCCAGAAGCAAGAAAATAAATACGACACTCATCTGGTGCCATCCAACATCTGCACGCTGCACTGTCCCTGTGGAGTGGTTTTCCACTGGAGGCCAGCTCTGTCCATGCAGCAGCAGCGTAAACACAGGCGCTTCCACAGCAGAGCTCTGGTTCTTGTGGCCTCCGAAGGGCCTTTTTATAGATGTTCATAGCAGTGGGTTACAGCTCTGTGGCAAGATGTACTATTTGCTGCACTGGTTTGGTCTAACAGACAGGCTGCTGATGTCATCCGCTGTGATGAAGCTCAACTGTAACGCAGATGCAGGGCACTTTAGTTATCTATGCTTAAAACACACCATCGGTGGGTAGATAATATTGAAGTACAAATACAATATAAACTTTATTATATGTTTTTAAATGGGCCATTGGGTTAACCGCCTGTAGACAACCAGTGCCCAATCCGAGGGGGCTCGTTACCTGAACAAAGTCGCCAGATGCGTGTGCTATTGGTGAGCGTGTAGAAGAGATTAGGCAGTGGCCATTTGTACCTCACGGACCGTTTTCATGTTAGACGATATTTAGTGGACCGGTCTTGGAGGTGTGGCGGGTAAACACAACAAAATATCCCGCCGGCGGCGTGGGGGTGTCTCTGTCTGCTGGTGGGCACAGCGAGAGGTGGACAATTGTAAATGTGAAAAATTAATTAGGAGAGGATCTGAAAAAAGGGCAGTTTTGACCAGTCCAACATTGGCTTAAATTATTCCAAGCTACCAGAGAAAGACAGCAGTCACCAGTTCATCTGAGAGACCCTTTGCTCTGTAACTCAACTCTGCAGAATTTGATGCTTCAGTTTTCATTGAAAGTTTCAAAATCTTCTGTTAAACAACTTCTCAGGTTTATGGTTGTATTCCAATTTTCTATTAGAACATGTTTGGATGCGGTTCATCAGAGTTTCATTTGAATCATATTTTCAGATCAAGAGGTGTAGTATAACAGGAAGAAGACTGCTTTGGGTTACCTAAGGTACCACCAACACAGGACTTTCACCCTTCAGTTATTTAAAAGTCATGTTTTTGACCTAAGTTACATTATTTACACTTTACTTTGTATCCATCTTTATTTTTAGCCCAAACATGATGTTTTTCCTAAACCTCAGTAAGTGCTTTCATAGCCCAAACCTAACGACGTGGCTTGAAATGAAAAGCCCAAAATGTGTCACCGTGACCCACAACAAACATCTCAAACCACTGGTACGGTTACAGGGCCATTCGGCACAATGAGTGCTTTTGATACTGCACACGTTATAGCACGCATGTTATAGTTCTAAAACTTGTGCTTTTACTTGATTAACACTTGCACTTAATTAAAATAATTAAAAAAAACGTTTCTACACAGTCTTTAGAACACTGCTAGCGGCTGATGTGAAGCAAACGTTATGCTGTCTTTAGGTAAATGAAAAACAGTTGCGTTATACATGCGTGGATCATTCGCTGCATGGCGCATTGGGCAAATGCTGATAATCACGTGCAGTTTTCTCTGAAAACGGTAAAAGAATGCAGGGGACGCCCTCTGATCCCAGCAGTTGCCTCGGTGAAATGAAGGCCATGTGTATGTACATGTGTGCAGCCCACATTGATGCTTTTTGTAGTTCTGCAGGCACATGTTAGGAGGTATTTATTAAGCATGCATACCACACACACACACACACACACACGTACTAGCAGATGTGGACTTCTGAAGCCTTCCTCGTGATGTTCAGTACATTGGCAGAGTCTTAATGGTTTGAAAAGCCTTTTATTTTTAATTTAATCTCCTGCTATCCTTTATTCATTTCTAGCCCATAGCCTTCCGTTTTATTTTATTACTATATTTACATTTTAAATCTATAAATTGAACATGCCATTTCACGCCAATTGAACATGTTTTTTGTCTTTTTGTCTTGTTGTCTATTGTCTCATTGTCCGATGTTATGCACCAACCGCAGCGTCAAATTCCTTTGATGTCGGACATATTTTGGCATTAAATGTTCCTGATTCCTAGAATCGTTCCTTCCTTGAAAGGAGTCTGACCAAAGCTTCCCAACTGGCTGCTGAGGGAGGCAAACCACCCCTGTACAGTGCGTTCCATATTGAACCAAGCCCAAAGTGTGCAGTGCAGTGGGCCAATGGTGACCCGGGCTGAAGGAGTCTACACAGCTTAATGATGTTGGAGCCGGTGGCATCAAGAATTCCCATATGTGAGAGTTCAGTTATTTAAAAGTCTGGTTATTGACGAGTGCTCTGCACTGATGTTTGTTTACTTTGTTTACATCTTCTTCTTTTTTAACCCAACCATGATTTTTCCTAAACGTCACTAAGTGGTTTCATAGCACAAACCCAACAACGTTAGAATTGATGTTTTCCAGAGATCGAGGCCAGCTATTGGATATGTGAGCATATTCTGTTTACACTAACTATCTACACATTCTTCTGGAGAAGTTCCTCAACTTATTTACGTCCTATTTATTTATGTTATATCTATATTCATGTTGTGGATGTGCGCCACTGCACAAAGGTTGTGGCCAACAAAAATGCCCATGAGTTCCAGTGGGTTCTTCAGTGAGAGGCTTTCATCATGGAAGGAAGGAGCATCTCAAACCACTGGTTCAACACAATCATTATGGCTGGCTACATGTTTTCTTCTTTTACTCAAAGGATTCATTTCAATCCCTTTTGTGGACAAAGGGTTGTGGAAATGGTTTTGGAAGGGTTCCTCTCCATCTCCAACAACACAACTAGAAAATAGATTGCGAGATGAATTTATTGTTTGGACTTCGAAGACTGGTTTGCAAACACACACACACACATAAATAAAGGAAAAAACAAGTCAGTAACGTAACCCAGATCTGATTTGCATTGTTTTTCTCTGGCATCAGCTAAATGTCAAATGACACAAAGAGCTTCTGTTATCACTTAATCTAAAATGTGGTTTGAATGTGTCGCTGCTTTTATTCTCCTGTGGCGTTTTCAACCAAAACAAGAAAACAAGAAAAACAATAACAGGAAACTACTTTTGACAGGCTCGGCTTTATGGCTGGCTTCATAATAACATAGTCAAGTCACCTGGTGGTAGTTTAAGGTGTGATGTCACAGCAGGTGTTCAGCTACCTGCTGTGACATCACTGTTGGCCTGCGGCCAGAAGTGCAGCATGCTGGGGGTTTTCCAGCGCCAGTGTTGTGCTCTTTGGGATTCAGCTGTGATCACAGTGTTGCATCCGAGCGACTTGCAGTAGTAATGTAGTAATGGTAATGACGCTATAAGGCATGCATTACCAGTTCTCTCTACTGACAAGGGGGCGCCTCCTCGGGTCCTGTAGAAGTCTATGAGAAAAGGACTACTTCTGAATGTAAGACATAAGTGTATGATCTGAATATCCAGTGTCTAGTCTTTTCAATTCAGCATTTTTGTTAAGGACAGAGTACGCAGAGGCAGGCAGGAGGACTCAAATGCAGACTTTTAATCTACTAACTCCAAAACTACAAAAGACAGAAAGGCCAACAGGAACAAAACGCAGAGGGGAACCAGGAGCATGCATCCATGCATGCATGCAGAACATCCATGGACTACAGGCTGCAGGCTACATACATGCAATGAGACACAAGACACACAGGGCTTAAATACACAGGGAGGTGCAGGTGATTGGAACCAGGTGGAAACAATCATGGACACTGCAGACAGTCACAGGACAAGGCAGGAAGAGAAGTTGACACAGGGACACAAGAGCCATGTCTAAAGTTCAAACCAGTTCAATAGTTATACTATTACTAGTTACTAGTTATAACAATTATTATTGGTACTAACAATATGAATAGTAACAATCAAATTCTTTTCAAAACAAATATGATACTGTGAAAATAACAGTTTTATTAAAAATATTGAAATAAAGGTACGGGTAGTGTCCTTTAACTTTAGTTATAGACGCCTCAGCCAATTCACATACTGTGGAATTTGAGACTCTGAGGCTTTAAGTAAGAAAACATGTGTTCTTCTGAGCAAAGTGTAAAAAAAAAAAGATTGCCAGATCATTTTGCCAGGAGAAACCGCCAGACATCAAACTTTACATCAGGAAGTGTAAACACCTTCATCCGCAGCCAACGGGGTCAGAGTGCCATGCAGCCTGAGAGCATTCACCGTTCCATTCCCGTCTGACATGTTATTTCTCATAGAGTCGCCTCTCTAAATGTGTTATTCCCAGTCAAAAACCAGTGTCTCCGTCACACAGTTACGTCGATTGAATTTCCCCGGCATGGGATCAATAAAGTACTAAAGTAGGAATAAAGTATTGATCTGATCTTCTTCAATCTGCAATCTGGGTGTTTAGAAATGGCAGCATGTTTTCACTGCCCTTGTTGCCACATGCATTTGCACGGGGGTGTTGAACAGCGATGCATGCAAAAGCTATGCTAAGTTCAATATTTACACTGCAGCAAATGGCTGCAGAGTCTTGTGATTATCCCCCAAGGGTTTGTCAATACATTTGGCACCTTTAACATTACACATTAAATGTTACCATTGCAATGGTGGATTTAACAAAATGTACGTTTGTCCATGTATTCATGCGGTCAGTAAAGAACACACACACAGTGGTCTCAGCTGGCGGTCTTGGCTCCAGTGGTTCATGCTATTTTCCTTCACTCTACATTCAATGTGAGCCGAACCCAGCGGTTGAAACCAAGCAAACAGTTCAGAAGTAAAAGGATGATTTACTGGCAGACCATATGTTCCTGGTCCCAATCAATCATGGCTGACACCAAAACACTGCTGTCTCTCTCCCTCTGTCACTCACCCTTTCCAATGCACCCTGTGGGTTTGAGTGTGTGTGTGTGTGTGTGTGTGTGTGTGTGCCCCTTCCACCCTGGTGGTAGTGAACACCTCCTGTACCTGAGCAGCTAGTGTGAACTTGACGGCTGCTGTTTGCTTTGGTTTCCATTCAGACCTTCCCTGTGCTGTCTCAGCGGGTGGATGTGTGTGTCCACACACACTGACAGGTGGTGAAAGACCACGCAGCGCTGCCTGAGGGACACACAAAAAGCCGTCTGCGCACACGCCTCAGATACTGCGTCGGTGGGAATGGAAACCAGAGCAATGCTTCGCAGGGAGGCGGAGGCTATAAGTCCAACATGCCTTTACTAGTAGAAATAGAGTATGGGGTTACATCAAAGTGCTTTTCACACCTTACATTTTGTGGTAAAAGAGGACCTGTTGCAGGCCAACAAAGTTTGTTTCAGAGATGCTTACAGAACACCAACCGCCTCAAAGTAATACATCACATTTTCCATCATATTACTGGATCTACAACTGCAGTAAAATATGTAGTGCATCTGTTGAGCTCTGTTATAACCGTTGACAGAGAGCTAAACCCTGGAATCACCATCTGCCACACTACAGAGCTTTATGCTGAAGCCAGTCGGCCAATCGGTGAGGGGCGTCGCCTCAGGGCTCGTCCTGTAGCTTTGACTGCAAACAGACGCTTTATTCTTCAGGGCCGCTGGTCAATGAGCTGCTGCCATGAGCAGATGCATGGGCTTGTGAGTGTGTGTGTGTGTGTGTGTGCTTGCATTTTGTTTCTAGTCATTTCGGGTAATTCAAGTTAGTGCCAGATGAATACAGTCCCCCAGATTACAGACGTTGTAATCCAAAGACTTCATCCAGAGGAACTCAATTCACATCTCCTCATGAAATAAACAGAGCCGGTTAGGACGGAGTGATGTCACAGGATGGACAGCGGGGGAACCCCTGTTGTGAGTCATTGCAAACTCTCCAGACCTAAGGACCCAACCTTATAACAGGGATGGAGTGGCAGCTACCATTTCAAGCACATCCATTGGCTGGGTCCCACACAGTGGATACACACCAGGGTGCCAACATGAAGGTCACGACCCTCCCGACAGGCCAATGGCGTGGAAGCAGGTGCACGGCGACATCTAGCACCTGAAGGATTCCTACATTGAAGTTATCTCTTGTGATAAGATTACGAAATATTATAATTATAAATATAATGGGCTCAGCGCCCCAAGATACGCAATGAGAAGATCTCCCCCACTTGTGATGTCATCAGGCCATCGGGACCTGGGGTAGATGCTCAGGCTCTGAAGCTTGAGCCTAACCCTTTCAGTGGACTTGTTGGGAGGGGGGGGGGGGGGGGGGGGGGGTACAGTTACTCATAATTTGTATTTGAAATACGTAACGCTGGTTCAAGGAATATTATGTTATATTAAAGTGGAATAATAAATACAGTAGAGGGTGTAATATTGTGTTGAAGTGGGTAGTATAATACTACCTTGTAATACAAAGAGCACCATGTCATGTTTTTAGCTTAAAGGGGATGACCTGAATGCATCTGTCTGAATACATGATTCATTGTCCTCTGTGCTGCGGGGGGGGGGGGCCCCGGCCTATTCATGCCTGTCAGCGGCATGATGTAGCCACATGGGGGACAAAGCGCTGACTCGTGGCCCTGACATCCTCCTCACTGACGACCTTTGACCCATTATAGAAGAGGGTTGTCTCCCTGAACAGAGATTTTCCTGCTGTCTGACGGCCGGGCGGCACAAAAAGCTGTCTGCCCCCCCCCCCCCCACCAGGGACAACAACACTTCCTGTCACTACATGGCTATATTGGCAAACCCCCATATCCGTCTTCCCCAAACAGTCATCTTCCCATTACAACCCAAGGCTCCCTTACCACACTCCATGGTCTTCACCAGGTGATGGGGTTTGTCCACATGGTTTAGTGGGAGGATGTGAATGGCTTCCATTCTTAGGTCATGCTGTGGAGGTCCCGTCCAGCGACAAGGACTGTGGGATGCGTTCGAACGCCAATGAGCAAAGATAACAAGTGACCACCTTATTATTAACACTTTACCTGTGCGGCTCATTGTTTTACTACATAAAGCTGGAGCTTGTCCTTGGACTCGGGAGGCAACAATCCAAACTGTGTAGGTCCCTGTTGCAATGCCTGGCCTTTAGAGGGTGTAGGTGAACGGGAGCATTCATTTTATGTCATCGGCGTAGACTTAAAAATGACTTTCCTAACTTTGTAGAAATAACATTTTACAACCAAATATATTAAAGTCATTATTAAAGCATCCTGTATCAAATATTGTCAGAATTAGAAACACGAGTTGAGCGCTCCCAAACTGATGAAAACACTTATATTTGGCTTTGTTTTCAGCTAGAAAAGTTACAATCTGCATGCATATACTAAGGACAGAAGACTCTGCAGTAGAATCAGATATTCATCTGCCCTGGATGGGCAACGCTATGTGACGTGAAAATCAACAGGGAATTGGACCCTTATCACATTGTATTAATGAGCAAAACACATAATATGCTAGAATGTCCATGGGAAAAGACAATTAAACAGCACAACGTTCTTTCTACAGTAAGCTTGTACTCATCAACTCATTTTCAGAGGTTTTTCAATATTAAAAAAACCGTCGTGAAATAAGGCATCAACCTCTGTCTCTGCTGAGGACTCCTCTGGCGTCGCAAACACGCGTTTAGGTTTGATTGCATAGAATTTTATGGGAAAATAAATGAGGCGCTGGATTCATTCTCTCAGTCTGCATGTGTCGTTTCAAGTCTCCTTCCATTCAGCATGATGTTCATTTAGTAAAGTATGGTCCATCTAGAGACAAACACACCTCAGGGGATGCTAGGGGGCGGGGCTTGCTGTAATTGTCAGGTTTCTACCAGAGGCGCTTCCTTCTCCACGTCCCTCCCTCACATTTCAAATACGATGCGTTCTGTTCGTTGCTCTGGAAAAGTCAACATGGCGACAGCCTTCATCACAGTTGGCATTGGCTGATTTCCGCCCACAAGCGACGCCACAATAACTCTGTCCACTTGTTATAAACAGTCGATGAGACAAAACGTCTGATTAGCAGTCCCAAGCTAAAAAGGGATGGGAACCAATGGCTGTTAGCTCATCTTTTTTTTGAGAAGGACTTTTATTGTGGTTTTATTACCCCTAAAGTCTTTATTTATCAAATAAATAGATCAAAATAAATGGTGAGAAAATGTGTGAAATTGAAAGAAAAATAAACTGTACTGGAGCTGATGTATCCAGTGATGATCTGTAACATTAAGAAATGGATCTTTTCTGTTTCTTCAAAAAACCTATAGACTATTAGTATTAATTATAATTACGACTAAACATACTTTATCCCTAATTTATCGCTATCACCTTTGGTTCATTTTTTAATGGACTTTAGATATCTGACAAAAAGATGTTACTAAATTGTACATGTTGAATTTTCATTGTAATAACTATGTGTGCTTTTTCAAATAATAGAAGAAAAAAAAAAAATTGCAATGACTTTCAAGTAACAAGATTACTCTATCAGCCAAAAGCAAAAAAAAATAAAGTTATATCTGTGCAAGAAACGGACATATTTGGCAGAACATAGTGTATAGGGGCTGTATTTAACCTGAATTGCACTGAATGTGCAACCTGTGCAAAAAATAATACATTCAGTGCGGATATGTACGTCTCTCAATACGGATAAAATCTCAGCTGTTATCAGTATTGGTGGCTGCAATAAGCCTGCTTTCTACGACCAATCACACGTCCGCTCTAAATGCTCATTTGCATATTCTAGAACGCCTCACTGTGATCCCAGGGAAACAACCGTGGGCATAGAACGTTCCACCACCCTCCGTGTTCCGTGTTCCGTTCTCCACACATGAGAACACACTCTGGCACATTCAGTCAGTCAGTTGCAAGACTTGCACACACACACACACAAGTTCTGGTCCAGCCCAAATTGTGATTGTGAGAAGGCCACGATGGATGTTCTTTTACGTAAAAAGGCTCGAGGTGAGTGAGGAATCCAGACAGATGTCTGCGTTCACTGGTGTTGATGATTTATTGGACTTGTCAGGGGCAGAAGGCTCTAATTTAGAGTGGCTACTTTGAAAGATACTGTTTGGGCATTTTTCTTACTGTTTCTTTTGAGTCTGAGCCGTGAAAGGATAAAATAAGACCCTTTTAATGCAGTTGGAGATTTTAGTTTACTACAAAATGAATGTTTTTTTCCTGTTTTCCTTCCTCTGTAGATGAAAACACAAGCTTGGTTAAAGTCTTGTCAAAGAGCACAAAGATCAATCTCACCTCAGCGTCCAGCTCAGCAGTCACTGGTAAGCGTCCCATCATCAGTTCACTGAACACGGGCTTCACACTGTGGTGGGAGATGTCCTCTGGTCTTCTACTTCAGCTGGGCTCTTGGTGTATTTAGCTAAATAAACGTCCTTATAGCGATATGAATGCAGATGCTTTGGTTTTCCCTCAGGATTTAAAATATCTGTCTCTCACATTATTTCAACGGGGGTTTTGTAGTTTGTTTTACGTGTATGTGTAAAAGACCACAGTATCCGCCTTATAACAAAACCTAAAATAAAAAACAACCAACATAGAATGATGGGCGATATTGAGAAGACACGTATGTGAAGTTCAATTGTTAATTGAGGGGACACACATGAACATTTTGAACTATTATTCTGCAGAGTTGTTTTCCATTATTGAGCCAGCGTTCTTTTTTTGGAGGATCTGCTAGAAATGATCAAATATTCACTTAAAGATTCAGCTGAGCAGAAAAGACACCGTTTTGTGGTTTGGTTTGAGGGGTTTTCTGTCCACGTCGGTGTTGGTGTGACTGTCACCAAAGGACCATGCTGTGTGTTGTTGCTCATCTGTAGGAAGCTGCATCACCACTGTGGGGGTCGTTTGCCTAAACCAAGGAGCCAAGAGGAAGGTCGACGATGCTGAGGAAGGACAGAGTAGGAAGAGGAGACTGGTCACCGAGGACGTTAAGGAGGAGCCAACCATCAAGAGTCAAGAAAAGACAAAACCCAGAGAGGAGGCAGCGTCAGTCACTGGTAAGCGTCCCATCATCAGTTCACTGAACACGGCCTTCACACTGTGGTGGGAGATGGGCTCTGGTCTTCTATTTCAGCTGGGCTCTTATCTAAACACACCGGGTTCCACATTATTATGCAAATTAAACATTCATTGTGTTGTTAAACTGGTGGATGGTATTGGGTCTCAGGGCCATTTGGATGATTGAAATCAATCTCCGACACTTGTAATAATTAGTTTGTCGGGTGAGGCCAATCAAAGGAAAACTACTTGAGAAGGATGTTCTACATTATTTAGCGAGCCACATGTTTCAGGCAAAATGTTGTGGTTTGGTTTGAGGGGTTTTCTGTCCACGTCGGTGTTGGGGTGACTGTCACCAAAGGACCATGCTGTGTGTTGTTGCTCATCTGTAGGAAGCTGCATCACCACTGTGGGGGTCGTTTGCCTGAACCAAGGAGCCAAGAGGAAGGTCGACGATGCTGAGGAAGGACCGAGTAGGAAGAGGAGACTGGTCACCGAGGACGTTAAGGAGGAGCCAACCATCAAGAGTCAAGAAAAGACAAAACCCAGAGAGGAGGCAGCGTCAGTCACTGGTAAGCGTCCCATCATCAGTTCACTGAACACGGGCTTCACACTGTGGTGGGAGATGGGCTCTGGTCTTCTACTTCAGCTGGGCTCTTATCTAAATACACCGGGTCCCACATTATTATGCAAATTAATCATTCATTGTGTTGTTAAACTGGTGGATGGTATTGGGTCTCAGGGCCATTTGGATGATTGAAATCAATCTCCGACACTTGTAATAATTAGTTTGCCAGGTGAAGCCAATCAAAGGAAAACTACTTGAGAAGGATGTTCTACATTATTAAGCGAGCCACATGTTTCAGGCAAAATGTTGTGGTTTGGTTTGAGGGGTTTTCTGTCCACGTCGGTGTTGGTGTGACTGTCACCAAAGGACCATGCTGTGTGTTGTTGCTCATCTGTAGGAAGCTACAACCCCTCTGTGGAGGTCGTTGGGCAGAACCAAGGAGCCAAGAGGAAGGTCGACGATGCTGAGGAAGGACCGAGTAGGAAGAGGAGACTGGTCACCGAGGACGTTGAGGACATTAAGGAGAAGCCCACCAAACAACGTCAGTTGTTTTAGACTTTATCACATTCAGGGTCAAATTCAAATTGGCATTACCGTCGTAGGATGGGTAGAGTTTAGGTGACTTCTAGTCGCTGTCGCTCACTAATGTGTTAAAACAACATGTTTTTGTCTGCAGAAGAGTTTGAAGCCAAATATAAGGAACTGGATCACATTGATCACGGACGATTTGGAACTGTGTTTGCCGGCTACCGCAGAGCCGATCACCGACCCGTAAGCGTCGCACACGAGTTCCCCAACACACACACACACACACACACACACACGCACACGCGCTAACAAAAGTATTGTTTCTATCTCGCAGGTTGCCATTAAACACATCTTAAATGAAGACGTCTGGTTAACACATAAGGTGAGTGGGCAACGCCTGCTGCTGTTAAAATGACACCGTTTGTTTGTGAGTGTATCACGGAGGCATCTCTCTAACCCTAACCACAGGACACCAATGGGAACACAATCTCCATAGAGGTCGCCATCTTGTTGAAGCTGTCGGCCGAGTCAGAGGGGACATCGCCATCCCTGCTGGACTGGTACCAGTTGGAGAGGGAGCTGGTGCTGGTGATGGAGAGGCCGATCTACGCTAAGAGTTTCAGGAGCTACCTCAGAGCGGAAGGACTCTCCATGACGGAAGAAGAGGTCAAGGTGAGCGATCAGCTCAGTCACAGCGATGAAAGTGCGTCGACTCGTCCTCTTCTGATCCCTCGTCTCTCTCTTTTCGTCCGTCAGATCATACTCAGGCAGCTGGTGGATGTGGCACTCAATCTAAAGAGCAACGGCATTTTCCACCGTGACATAAAGACAGACAACATGCTGATTGAGACGTGCTCTATTGTCCCTCGGGTTCTCCTCATCGACTTTGGGATGAGCTGCTACGACGAGGGGAGCCAGAGACACTCTGAGTATTTCGGTAAGACGTCCGGCTTGCTTCTGTTCTCCACCCACCCGTCTGTGACTCGTCTCATTCTCACTGTCTCTTTTCATGATGTCTGTGTGTTCTAGGGAGTGTGCCCCCCCCGGAGGTTTACGGTGAATGTGGGTACACAGCAGAACCCACCACAGTGTTTCAGATCGGAACGGTGCTGTTTGATGCCCTCCACGAGGAGAAGAACGTGTTCAACACGCCCAAGTTCTTTATGGGTGGTCAGTCTCTCCCCAAAGAGATGTCCACAGGTAAGAACGTTATACACACACACACAAATCTGCTCCTTTTATTTCAAGTTCTGATGATGGTCTTTACCTTTCTTCTCCTTCTCTCTCCAGACTGCTACGACTTCCTCAAGAAGTGCCTCAGAAAGTATCCCGCCACCCGTCCAACGCTGGAGCAGCTCAGAAATCACCAGTGGCTCAGATAACCGGATAAGAACGCACCACACACACACACATATAGATAACATTACATAGGGATGCACTAAAACATATACATATATAATATATATGTATATATACAAACAAACATAGAGATATACACAAAGATACATAAATATATAAATAATATATATATATATAAATAGATACAAAATACATATATAAATATATACCCACTAAAATATAGATATACACAAGATACATGAATATATATATATATATATATAAAAATACATACAAAATGCATATATAAATATATACCCACTAAAATATAGATATACACAAGATACATGAATATATATATATATAAAAATACATACAAAATGCATATATAAATATATACCCACTAAAATCAAAATATACACAAGATACAAGAATATATACATATAAAAATACATACAAAATACATATATAAATATATACCCACTAAAATATAAATATACACAAGATACATGAATATATATATATATAAAAATACATACAAAATACATATATAAATATATACCCACTAAAATAAAAATATACACAAGATACAAGAATATATACATATAAAAATACATACAAAATACATATATAAATATACACCCACTAAAATATAAATATACACAAGATACATGAATATGTATATATAAATATACATACAAAATACATATATAAATATATACCCACTAAAATATAAATATACACAAGATACATGAATATATATAGATATATATAAAAATACATACAAAATACATATATAAATATATACCCACTAAAATAAAAATATACACAAGATACAAGAATATATACATATAAAAATACATACAAAATACATATATAAATATATACCCACTAAAATAAAAATATACACAAGATACAAGAATATATACATATAAAAATACATACAAAATACATATATAAATATATACCCACTAAAATATAAATATACACAAGATACATGAATATATATATATATATAAAAACACATACAAAATACATATATAAATACATACAAACTAAAATATAGATATACACAAGATACATGAATATATATATATATATATAAAAATACATACAAAATACTAAATAATAATAAATACATACACATACATAATAAATACATACACACTCTAACATACATATATATATACATTCACACATATATATATTTGTATATGTATATATATATATATACATACACATATATATACATATATGTACATATAAATACATATTGTCGGGATTCCACCTTCATCCCGTTCAACACCACCTCCCACTCAATCCCACTCCCCTCCCGCTCATTCAATCACCAGATCCCTGTTACCTGACTACTAATCATCTTCACCTGAGCCCAATCACCAGCACTCCTTTATAACCCAACATGCATCACTCACCCATTGTCTGATCTCATCATTCCATCACCACAGACTCTCCGAGCTCACTGCTGTGTCTTCCAGATGCCTACCTGAGCTTACCTGAGCTTACCTGAACTCCAGTCGTCGTCATCATCGTTCGTTCTTCAGCTCGATCCACCTCCAAGGGTTCCTCTGTTCACCGCCCCCATCGGCATCTTCACCCTTCACGGAGCAAGCAGGACTCTTTGCCAATCAGATAAGACTCTCCATCCAAAAGGTGTCAATGCAACTTACCTTTCCCACTCGACGTCCGCATCGTTGCAACAATAAAAACTATTTGAAACTTACCCCTCTGTTCCGTATTTCAAGACCTGACAGATCAGACCTCGATATGCGATGCTCTACAGATGCACGAGAAGATCCACAGTTACCAATTCCTCCGGCTTCAGCTCCTCTCGCATCGGCGCCCCCCCCCCGCCTACACCCGCTGCTTCGTTCTCTGCCTCTTTGAGTCCCATGGCCCAGCCCGCGCCCTACTCCGGTGAGGGGGAGGATTGCAGTGGGTTTCTCTTACAAACGTCTCTACACTTCACCATGAATGAACACCAATTCAGTGGCGATCCTGCTCGGGTGGCCTTCCTCGTATCGCGGTTGTCCGGCCCCGCTCTTCAATGGGCTCAAGCCTTGTGGCAATCCCATTCTCCGGTAATTAAACCTCTCCCTGATTTTCTCCGTCACTTTAAAGAAGTGTTTGGCCATACGGTGGCTTCATTATCCGTTCACGATCAATTTTTCCTACTTCAAGGGAATTCTTCCGTGAACGCCTACGCTCTTCGCTTCCGCACCCTCGCCGCAGCTAGTGGATGGAACGAGCCCGCTTTAATCACCGCATTCCACCAGGGGTTAAACCCGACGCTTCGTCAGCTGAATGTGATGTCATGGGCATTGACAATCTCATCCAGAAAACCATTTGAGTTGCACAACTCCTCACTGCTTGCGATCTGCCCACACCCACGGGACCTCCCCGCCGCCGGAAACAGACTCATCTCCAGTTTCTCCTCCTGCACCAACTCCTATGGAAGTCTCTCATCTCTCCCCTCCTGAGCGCCTTCGACGAATGCAACAACATCTCAAGCGTATGCTCAGCAACTGCCCCGTTCGGCCTCCGCGCCTAGCAGTGAGTTCAATTAATGTAGAACATCTAGTGAACACCCGAGTACATCTTTTAACTCGTAAACTGTGTTTTCCAGCGCAAGCCCTCATCGACTCAGGTTCCGTGGGGAACTTCATCTCCTTCAACTGCCTTCAGAAGATGAATCTCCGGAGAAAACGACCAGATCGCGATCTCTCTATGAACACCATCCAAGGCAAACTGCTTACCCCTCTGTTCCGTGTTTCAATACCTGACACATATGTGTATATATACATAAATATTAGAGCTGTCAAATGATTAAAATTTTTAATCAGAATTTTCAGTGGATTAATCACTATTTGCAATTACACCTTAATCCTAACCATTTTTTCTTTCTGAAATGCATACTAAAGATAAATAACAGGACACAGATACATAATTATCATTATTTTTTACATAAATACATGGTTGATTGATATTTGACTTGGTTTAATTCATTCCAGAAAATAATCAAATCATTGTTATTTGATAAGTTACAGACTGATTTCCCTGCATGGCTCTAGAAGGGTCTCCAGCCTCTGCAGTTTATCCCACTCTGCTGTGAGTTTGTGCTGCTGATGGTCCAGGGCTGCGATGACCAGACATGTCAACCCTCCCGAATTTCAAAGCCCCTCCCGAAAATCTCCCGGACCAATCTTTCTCCCGGTTTCCACCCGAACAACAATACTGCTGCACCATCAGTCACTGGGTGCGCCGTTTCAGACCGAACAATAATAAAGGTTACACCTTGAAGTCAAGCGTGGCGATTAGAACGAAAGAAGATCAGACTGGCGCTGCAAAGAAAACCGCCAGCATCCCAGTTGATGGCTAGCACCGCACCCCCCCGGTCCACAACATTCAGCGTGGACTGGCGCAAACGACTTGCGGAACCTGACGGCCTGACATATGCCTGCAGGTGGCAGTAATGTGTTGTTTAGGATGAAGTGCATTCCCTAGAAGAAGAGGTATTTTCCGGACCTGAATAATTTGTCACACTGCGCATGCGTGAAATGTCATAAAATTGACGTAATTAACAACAAACACCTAATTAATGTCGTTAACGCGCTATTTTTGACAGCCCTAATAAATATATATATATATATATAAAAATACATACAAAATACACATACACAAAGATACATTAATATATATATTATGTGCTACCCTAACAGGAAGAAGATCGTCGCTGCAGTTCCAGTGGATTGTCGTTGCGTCCAAGGTTGCTGCTTCATGCCAACAGAATGTCAAGATGGCGCCCACAATACCTTCATTGAGCAGTACGGACGGCAAAGAAAATGTACTAAAGTGTCATAATAAATACATTATCATATGCATATTACAGTCAAGCAGGAGTATGGAAAATGATTTCAGCACTACACGATGCAACACATACAGGACAAGCCTACAGAAGTGGGTAGGATTGACGTGGCTGGGAACGTCAAACACTGTGGATGTGGACAATGTTCCAGAGGATGCTGGCTTCCATTACACTGCTACCGTAGATTTACAGACAAAAGAGCCATCGCAAAGGTGGAAAGACGTCTCGCACGTGAGAGACAAGAAGCTACGGAAGACCACGAGGACATTCCATCGATTACTAGCACCACTTCATATCTTGATAACACAAAACACACCTAAAAAAACCTGACACCTTGCATTGTGAAGAGGACAATAGTTAATTAGTAGCATAAAGATGATGAAGAAGCGGTCTAACTTCGCAGGGTGTAAAACGTCGGGAGAGACTATTAGTAAAGTGTCATGAGAAAAGTGTGAAACATCTTTTAAACTTGTGTGTTCCCTGGACATCAACCAGTGAGAGCCATTAAAGAGGAGCTCCACAGGATGCACCTGATCAATACATTATAGGTTCAATACCATTGGACCACTTTTTACCAGCCATATTATTCTTGTGATTAAATATGAGTAATGCATTTCAAGCCTGTGTGTAGTGCCTTCTAAGTGTAGAAAATGTAATTTTAAATGAGTAAAACCTAGGTATTATCATTTGTGTGTACATCAGGGGCGTAGGCAGAAATTGTATTTTGGGCGGGCCAGTAAAAAAGTGGGTGGGCCTACAGTTTTTTTGTAGAAAAAAAAAAAACTTAAATAATTAAACCTTAGAGAGTAGAAAAGAAAATAGCTAAATTGCAAAAACAGTTACACCTTTATTATATTTTCTTAAATACTAACTTAGTAATACTAACTTATATTAAATTACTAACTAAAAAACAATTTGATCAAACTTGCCTTGGTGGGCCAGTGAGTAATGTGGGTGGGCCAGTGCCCATTACTGGCTACGCCCCTGGTGTACGTTAAATATTAACTGACACTATATTGGAACTTTTGCTTTGACACGAGCAGCAGTTTGCTCCCACGTTTCTCTGTCTTTTGTACTCTATCCACTGCAATTGTAAAAAGACAAGGAACGGCACTAGTGGGGAAAAGTGATGCAACTCTCACAATAAACAATCTTAAGTCGTAAGAGAATTAAGAGACAGGAATCACAATGGTTTGGAAAAAAACGCTGTTTATTGAACCTTCAGAAAAGTAGATATTTTGCGGCCTCGCATAAGTAGTAAATATGTGCATAGCAGTGTTTGTAATATTCATCATTCTTTTGATTACCAAATGCAATCACATGACAACAATGCCTGTAAATCCACCACTTCCATTTAATAATCATTCAAATGGAACCCAGAGTATTAAATCAATAATCAAGACCCACAGAACAGTTTAAGAAGGCAATAACTCGCACAAAAATTTGAAAATATTTTTTAAAGCAAGTGGTTAAACCGATGCGAGACTGGTGCGCAAGTGTGTAAAGCTGGAAAGGGGTTAGCATCGTGACCGGCTCCTCTGACGAGGTGGCGTGAATGGCCACAGTCTGCTTTGGTGGCAGCAGCAGCGGCCTGCAGCATCCGGTCGCAGGCCAGGCCCTGCATGTGCAGGCCCACCACCCGAGGAGCAGAGACACGGCAGCCTTTAAGAACCACTGCATTCGCTAAACATAGGCACACAGTAAAAAGACACTGTCACACATTGAGTTTTTACGATTTTCCTAAACTTGCCTTATCCTCGTCTACTCAAGTCAGCAGACTTCCCACAGTTACCTAAATCACTTTGAAGAATATGCAGAGACGAAGGCAGAACGTGCACAAATCCCCAAATACGAGTTTCATTAGCTTCCAGATAATATTATAACATAGGACTCGAACCTTCTCCTCTTGGCCCTCACACACCAGCTCCATGATGCACTGACTCTTCCTGCTCGTGATGCCGTGATACATCGGAGTGAAAGAGGTCTGAATCCTTCATTGCGGCAGAGAGACCCAACAAATCTGTGTTATTAATGTAAAGATCAAGGTGTATTTATCTGAATAAAGCTGCTGAAACGTGTTGTCTGCTGTCCTGTCTTTTATGTCATTTTTAAAACTTTAAGCCTTTATGTGGTCTTTTCACTACCAACTGGGACAGGACTTGGATTTGGAAATGTATTTGTATTATTGCACCTGTTTGAATCTTACAAATGACCAGTGTGGATCCGTATCGGGACAGCCTGAAGGGTGGTCACCGTTAACGGGAATCGTCCCTCGTTCTGCGCATGTGCAGTACACACACACACACACACACACACACACACACACACACACGGGAAGCTGACAGAGAGAGAGAGAGAGAGAGAGAGAGAGAGAGGGAGGGTTAACAGTGGCTTCATGGAGCATGTCACAGCACCAGAGTTTTCCATGTCTTCTTGTCCAAGATGCCCTTTAGGATTTTAATAAGATGCGTGTGTGTTTCCGGATCATCAGTTTTTTCCTCGCCGTCATCTTGCACAGCCCGCCGCTGCGCGCTCAGGGTGAGTCCGTGCGCGTGTCTGTGCTTCGGCTGGATGTCATGTGTCCGTTTCACTCTCTGCGTCTTTAATTCGGGACGAACTTGTTGCTTCACGGACGTCCTGTTAGCCCGAGGTGGAGTAGTGGGAAGTTCAAGCCAAACTCCATTCACAAACCCCGCGGTGGAGCCCACGGCCGCGCGGACCGCTCGTCGCTACGGATCGTGAACCAGACACGTCCCCGGGTCCATTCGGCACACGAAAGGTCCCGCACAGTTAGATGAGACGTCTCCGTTTGGGGTGACCGTACACGGCGCTTAGCTACCGCCCGCCGCGGCGCTGACAGTGGGGACAACGGGGGTGGGGGGGGGGGGGGGGGGGAAGCATCGGAAAAGTTGTTATTTCTCAATGTTCACGACTCTTTGGCGTTCTCTTTGAGGTGCGCGCGTGCACGTTGCCGTCTCGAGTGAATCCGTTATTGGAGTGACCGTTAGCCTCCCGTGGAGCGCGCCCCGCGTGCACGCGAGGAGCCTTTGAAGTTTCTACGCAACTATGGCGCAGTGATTTAGACGCTTTGCCATCTTCTTTGAATACGTGTTGTAGTAGTTTTGTGTGGGTACATTCACTCGGGAGAGAGGGAGAGGATCAGGAAGAAAAGAGGGAAACAGGATCGTCACAGCGACGGTAAATGAACACGGTTTAACGTTAGCTCTTCGTTTGCAATGAGCCAAATGACACCGCCGCTAGTGTTGATTATTTAAAACGCATCTCCGCCTTTCCTTTAAAAGGCACCGTCCACTGCAGCCATGTTTGAACTCGATGGCGCCCCCCTTCGGCCGTTACTTTGAGCACAAAGTTTATTCACAGACATTCTATGACGTCTATCGTTGGTGAGAAAGAGAGGAGACGTGACACTTTTGAGAGGAGTGCGATAAAGAAGCCCAATGTCCCTCCATCAGCTCCTCGGGCCGCTAATTGATTAAAGGCGGAGGTGTGGGACGACTGTCCTTAAACCCGCTCCTTCACACCTTGTTGCTACATGTCTTTGGGCCGTTTGGCGGCTTGTGAAGAAGCCTGTCCCTCTGCCCCTGTCCCTCTGCCGCTGTCCCTCTGCCGCTGTCCCTCTGCCCCTGTCCCTCTGCCCCTGTCCCTCTGCTCCTGTCCCTCTGCCGCTGTCCCTCTGCCCCTGTCCCTCTGCCCCTGTCCCTCTGCTCCTGTCCCTCTGCGGATGTCCCTCTGTACCGCGGCCCGAGTCCCAGCTTCCCGGAGGGACTCGGTTTAAATCGACCGAACATGGTGCCGGTTCGGTCTTTGATGTTCCGCCCCACGTGGCTGCAGGATGTGGATAAATATCACTTTGCATCATTTATTTGTTGGCCTCCTGACACATGTGGCCTGAACATGAAAGCAGCAGCAGCGGCTCTTTAGATCCTCATTTAGGGCGGAGAATCCCGCCCAAAGGTGTTCTACGTTACACCACGTGCTCTGTTTGGGCGGCTTCGTTTCGGACGTCCTTTGCATGACTTATTTGCAGAGATACCGTGCATTCCATACTTCTCGAGCGAGGGGTTTCATGAAAAGTGGCCTCCTTTCATGTGGCGATCCGCTTCTGGAGACGTGAGAGAATGCATCTGGAACCGATTTAGCCTCCTCAAAGCAGGAGGGGGGGAGAGAAGTGGGAAGGAGGCAAGAGAACCCTTTTCTTTCCATGTCCACCCAGTCCCGCTAACCTAATAATAGTTGTGTGAACACATGATTAGAGAATTGAAATTCTTGGCTATACCTTGGAATACGCTGTTTGTTGTTGTTTCCCCCCACCGGTGGCTTTGAAAAGGCTTAATAAATATCAAGAGAAATGAACCTGGTAAACATGTGACATATTTTCTAATGCTTAAAGTTTCTTGTGCCTCGCTTATACAAATCTTTTGTTAAAATGAATGGGTGCTGGTTGATGTTGCACCTCCAATGAACCAACAAAGCTTCATAAGTTCCTTATTCTGTTATAATTTTTCTTCTATGGCTGTCTTCTGACATTTTCCTTTCAATACTCAAGTCATATTTCATTAGTGTTTGTATCCTTCATTTTCCAGTTGTGCCACTGCCATACCTTATTTCCAAGTATAAGTGTCCATACCTACTTTAAAATTCTATTTGAATGGTAACTTTCAATGTTTCTCAAAGGGAGAAGCTGTTAGCCGGGTCCCACAGTTTGTTCAATAACCTACAAAGGGACACTTTCATTGTCAATGTCAATGTCAACTTTGTTTTATATAGCACTTTTAAAAGCCAATAGTCAGCCAAAGTGCTTTACAGGATAAAATAATCAGCTGAAATAAACAATATGAGCAAAAGTAGAACAAACAAGCGAAAACAGTGAAAAGCAAACAGACAAAAGATCCAATACGACTTAACTCAGCCAAAGGTAAAAGTAGAATGGCCAGTTGCAGACTGAAGGCCCGATCTCCTTTCGTTTTAAGCAGATGGCCGAGGAACGTTCAGACCAACTGGTCAGCTGACCTCAGGGCTCTAGAGGGTTGATGCACATTAATAAGGCTGGATGAATATTCTGGGACCAGGCCATACAGAGACTTCTAAAAATCAACCGGAAGCCAGTGGAGAGAGGAAAGCACCGGCGTTATGTGCCCCTGTTTCTTTGTTTCTTTGCTGCATTCTGCACAAGCTGTAGGCGGTTCTCATTGGCCGATACCGACATCCAGGGACTTGCAATAGTCTAAACGCCAAGATATCAAAGCATGCATAACTTTTTCGAGATCTGACCTGCTTGTCCAATTTAAAATTGAAGCTAAAGGCTAACGCTAACAGAGGTCCCTGGGACATCCACGCTCTATTTGGTAAAGATGGCTCCTGGGGCAAAGGGCACTTATAAAGCGATCATGATGACAATTTAATTTAAATACAGGAAATCTTTTCACATCGATGCAAAGTTGATAATAGAGGGATTTGCAATCTGTTTAACTGCCAATCAAAGCAATTGTTTTTATTTCTTAATGATTGAAATGGTGGGATTTACGGAAACAACAATTGATGACAATTAAAAGTAGGATAACAGTCAGAATGTTTGACGGTTTACTTTGGAATAGTTGATATCATTTCTGAGCTATTGAAGGATAATGACATTTTCTGCACATTTCCTGAGGGTCTTCTCCCAGTGCCCACCTCATGCTATGCACACTGTTTTTGAGGTAATTATCTCTGCACACTGACCAGATGGACGTCACTCAGCAGCTTAAACTAGAGCAACCCAGCATCTGGACAGGGTGGCTCCCCAGAGCTAAACACAGGCGTGAAGACATTAGAAAGCTTGTGACACATGCGCTATATCATTGTACTCTATAGAGAAGTGGGCCAATGTGGGACCTCATTTTGGAAAAAGATATATGTACAGAAGTTAGCGGCTAGAGAAAATACATTTTCTGATCCTTTTAATTGCACAATGAATAACCCATGTTAGCTGTGTGTTAGTGTGTTGTTTGTGAAAATACGCCATCTAGCTCTGGCAGAGGCAGCCACCTGTCAATCACAGTAATCCCGCCCCAAAGCATAGCTTGCTTTATGGTATACTTGACTCTAAATAGACCATCATTTACTAAATGAACATCATGCTGTGTTGATGAAAGACTTGAAACTACAGATTGAGACCATTGACCGATGTTTACAATGTTTACTGAGGTAATAAATCAGGAGGGAAGTTGTTTTCTTCTAGAGTTCTAAGGGCCCGGAGGAGTCGCCCCCTGGTGGTCACGTGAGAGAATGCAAGCTTAAGAGACCACCTTGGCTTGGCTCAGCAGAACCGGAGCCGTATTTAAACATGTGCCTGATGGCAGCTGAAAGCAGGCTCCCCTCACAGCCTCCCTCTGTGACCATATGCCCCCCATTATGTCATTTCCCATTACACATGCAGGATACAGTTGGTCAGGTCTGTCTCTGTCTTGGATTCTGCTAATTGATTATGAAATGATGGGGCTGGACCGACTCGACCATCTGGAGGTGTGTGTGTTTGACATCTGCTCCGTGTCGGATTCATTCTTTCTCAGATTCAGGCGTTCCGGAGGTTTCTTAGATGTGTAGTTTACATCTGGTCAACATGTGACGGGCCACTCAGGCTCCTTACATAACCGTATCCACACCAGAAAAATCTAAATTAATATGTCCCCTTTTTTTTTCTTGCGATCACCCATGCACATTCATGCAGCCTGATGGAGCTCGTCTGAAAGGCCCAGAAATATGAGTAACACACCGTTGGTGGTGAAACACAGCAGTGGAGCTTGTTTGTATTTTTTACATGATAATTAACAGTACATGTAGAGGAGGGTTCCACCACACATGCTGGGTTTGTCCTTTAATGCTCAACTCTTGGTGAATCAATGCACAGGAAGTGACCCTTTGACCCCCATCCATTAAACTCTCCCCCCACAGAGTCTGCCGTGGCTCTGAGGAATGCAGGAAGGAGGGCGGCAGCATGCGAGAGGCTCCTCTGCTCTGAGCATTTGTTGGCTCGTGTTGATGTGGCGAGGGTGTGAGGGGGGAGGGGGGGGAGCGAGGGGGGGCACCCGAGCTGCCAATCCACATGGCTGTCCATGACTCCAGAGTCTCTTGGAACACGTACTCCTACATTTGCATGCTCGTGTCTATCCACAGAGGCGTGAGACGGCTGTGTGGGGTCATGGCCCGGACCGGCCCACATGGCGACGTGTTTAGCCGGCTCCAGTGGGTCGGTCCTCCAACAGACTAAAGGCGGTTTGGTGTGGACTCAACGTAACGCCCAATATATTCAAATAAAATACAGAAGGGTAACCCTAAACCCCGACTAGGACTCCACGTCAACACCACTAAACTGAAGGAGGACTACTTGGCGTGATGAGGTTAAGTAGTCCCATCTCAGTGTTTCCCCTACCGTTCAATTAGGGCCAAGAAAGCCCTTTTTTGTTTGTTTATGGTTATCCTCCCTCTCTGCACACGGGGGGGTTCCTTCCCGATGGGCACAAACGGACACGTGAGCGCGCCCCCACCAGCAGACAGACAGAAAGATAAGCATAGGAAATGAAGGTGTCATTGTATGGGAATAGTATAGAACAAAAAACATTGTGGCCAAACATTGACCCTGTCCTTTAATTCTGTGTTAAAATCCTTTCCTTTATGTCTAATGGAAACAAAGACTTTAGCGTAGGACGTGTGAGGCAAGACACTTGCTGAGTAAATCAAATCAAAGTTCAAATAGGTTTAAATAATTCTGAAAATGTTCCTGAGTGATTCCCTCAGCAGATGACACATCAACTCATAAACCCTCCAACCCATTTTCCCCAACAGTTTTTATTGACTTAATGACACTGAAGGAATGAAACGATTCAAAATAAAAACCTTTTCATCAAGAGAAATTCCACATTCAGTGCTTTCCTGAACCTGCAAATGTCCAGAAAGTAAAAAGTGCCACGCCTCCCCCTAACTTCCCACCCCACAGGAAACTGGCGGGCAGGAAACCCAGAGTAAAGTTACAGTTAAGTAGAGGGGGGGGGGGGGGGGGCAGGGACATTCCTCTCCTCATCCCAGGCGTGCTGCTGGTCCTGAGGCTGCGCTTTCTATCCATTCAGAGCCGATGGGTGGAGACGATAGCTCTCTTTAGTGGTCCAAAATGCTAAAAGGCAGGCATTCTCTGAATGTACAGTATCCTCTCTGGTGTCTTCGGGTCGGTCTCCGTGGGAACCAACAGACCTTTTGTTGGAATGTCCACGGCGGAATAAACGAGTCAGCGGTAAATCTGGGCTTGTTGTCAGGTAGCAATCCTTTTAAACTGCTCATGGTGCGACTCGGGTGAAGCTGTGCACAGCGCCTCCTGGACTCAACGCGTCCCACGAATGAAGCCAATACTATCGGAACGTGTTGGGAGATGGCTTCATCGTGTCCACCACTGGTCCCTACTTTATAAAAAAAATAAGGGGACATTTAGGGGAACATTTGTTTAGACGATGCGGCTTGTTCTTCTGTCTCTTGGACCACGCTGTGTTTGTTGTATTTGGTGGATTCAAACACAAAGCACAGATGCTGAGAACGGTGTGAATGAAACAAATGATGTTTGTGTTTTGATGCTGAAAAACAGTGCTAATGGGATTAGCAGGTGGGCCTCGACACGCAGACACCAAGGACTCAATTTACCCCCCAAGTGGTGTGAGTCACCCCCCCGTGGTCTCCTTGTAGGGACCTCATGCTGACACAACCTTTATCTGTGGGAGCAAGGAGGGTGTTGGTGTGTTTTCAAAGGTACTTTAGGATCATTCAGGCCATTGAGCTGAAAAGCAGCGTATGTGAGGAGTGGAGAGTGATGGATTCTGGAGACACACAGCAGGGAATAAGAATAGGAATAGGAATATGAAGAGCTAAATGAGTATTGATTGAACATGTGTTTTCAGTCACAGATCACAATGACAAAGGAAAAGGATGTTGCTTTAGTCTGACTGGGATGGATGGATTTACGCCACGCCATATTCTTACCACTTGTATGATGTCATGGTCAAGGCCGTGATATGAAGCCAAAAGGACTCTTCTGGGAGGCTTCAGGGAGGCTGAGTCAAGCTGAAGGAGACGCACACTGACGTCCTCATCTGCTCCTTTTGGTTTCCCTTTTTACGCAATTCACTCAACTCTAACTTTACGAAAAAAGTCATGGGCCTTAGTTTCTTCAGAACATTACTGAAATACTTGAGTTAACATTAAGTATGTTGTGTTTAAGATGCATTCAGAGGTAGACTTTGTTTCACAATCCCTTCAAATATTTTGTTTTAAACAGGAAGTGTGACAGGGACGAGGTCAGCAGAGGCAGGCAGGAAGGATCCAAACGCAGACTTCTCAACAAAAAGACTTAAATAATCTACTTCAAAACTCAAAAAATGCAAAACGCAGACAGGGGACCAGGAACATATAACCTACAGACTACCACCTGCAGTCTGTGGTGTTGGAATTTGTGAGACAACACAACTTACTTCTCTTTTTCATTTGAATTAGTTAAGTAGTCAGTTAAATGCATGTTTCTAATGCATCTTCCTCTTTAATAACAGGCCGTGCTCCACCTCAGTGGCCCCAATTAAACCCTTTTGCGACCTTTAGAGTTTAAAATCTCAACATTAAAGGCGTTTGGCCGCACGGCTCCTCTAAAGTCTCCTCCGGTTCCCGTGAGGAGGGACGACCCCGTGTCCTCAGCATGCTCAGCAGTCTGCGGGACACCGTGACGTGTCCTCTGGCTGTCTGAATGAAGGTCAACAGCACTGAGCTCTTCATTCCGCTGGGGGGGGGGGGGGGGGGGTTCTGTTGTGTGTGTGCTGGACCAGAAGTGGGCCAGGGCTCATTAGCAGCCAGTCCAGGGGCCTCACACTGTACACAAATGAATGGCCTCCATCGTCTCACACCCCCTGCCTCTCTCAAATTATTATGTCACCTGCCATTGTTTGAGAAAGCTGTGTGTGTGTGTGTGTGTGTGTGTGTGTGTGTGTGTGTGTGTGTGTGTGTGTGTGTGTGTGTGTGTGTGTGTGTGTGTGTGTGTGTGTGTGTGTGTGTGTGCGCGCGCGCGGGGGGGGGGAGGTCAGCGAGTTGTTCTATGTTCATTTCGGTCAAAGAGAAGGACGAAGAGAACCAGCATCATCGGGTCATTAAACCACAAGACTTTGACTTGAGGGCCACCAGCAGCACTATTTCTGAAAATATGCTCACACACACACACACACACACACACACACACACACACACACTGTGGAAACCTGCTCCTCTTCTGAGCATCAAAGCTGAATGCGACCCTAGTGATGTGAATCCAGATCCTCTGTTGTCAGAAGACACACAACTTACACACACACACACACAGTGATAAGTACGATGTGCAGCAGAGTCAGGCAGTTCACAATAATAGTCTGAAGCATAAAGCGTGAACTTGTAGACGGTCCACATTCCACGTTGTTGTCATGTTCTTATGTGTTTCTGAGTTTGCTCTCACTTTGGGGGGAAATTTCAGTTGGTTGTTCTTGTGTTTTGGCCTGATAATGTCAATTTACTTACAGACTGTGGTTCAATGTTTCTTTGAAAATATGATGACGGAAATACAGTTGATGCATAAATAATCTCACTAATAAATATTGGTTTGAAAAACATTTTATTGTTTTAAAACTTTACTTTATCCATAACAAAGATTTGTTTTAATTGACCAGTCCCCTGGACCAATCACATCCAGGCTCATGTTTAAGGAGCGCTTTGCAGGGTTTGGGGTAACCGCTCCATCTCTCTGCAGATCCCTCCTGCTGCCAACATGCTGCCGAGGTCCCACGTTGCAAAGAAGCTTGTGACCAGGTACAAACACACACACACACACACGTGCGAGCCCCCTCCTCGGCCCTTTATAGGCGCCCTGTGAATAGAGGTTTTTGAAGGGGAGCGGGGCTAAACTTTTCTTTTTGTCTTTTGGCTCTTTGAAGTGAAGGAAAAAAAAAGTCTCACCCAGTTTCAATTGGGAGCAGGTGACTCTCTCGCTCCGTCTTTCTCTCGCTCCCCGTCCTTCTTTATGGTCCAAAGGGAGGCTTTTTCTCTGGCAGCGACCAACAGGCGGAGAATTCCAACCATACCGGAGCTTTTGAAGTGCAGAGGGAGGCTGGACAGAGCTCAGCTGTGCTCTTATTGGCTGACGTCACCGCTTTAAAAGCAGCGAGAGAACTGCTACAAAAAGACATTAAAGTAAAGATGCAGGTGGATGATAAAAAGAGCGGCGGAACGAGAAGAATGTCTGAACAGACAGGGAAAAGGATTCGGGGGGAGGGGGGGGACGGGGGGATAGAGATGAAAGAGATGGAGAAGGGAAGATAATGGACTTTTAGAAGTGTAACGGCCTGATAAAACCCCTCAGTGCTTCAGCTCTCCAGTGTGTGGGTGCGTGTGTTTTGGAGTCGTGGGTGGGGTTGGGTGTGGGTGTGGGTGTGGGTGTCGTAACCACCGGTGCCAAGTTTAGCTCTAATACATTTCCTTGTGCAGAAAAGGACTCGTTCTTCAAAAGGTGACGAATACATGGATCATGTGAAAATGTTTAGGGCTGCAGTGGTGGGTCGTTCTCTGGCCTGAACATCATCAGGATATACATTTTTTCCACAAATATCTATTAAATAATTCCCCATCAGGCCTTCAGGATCAACAGCGCGGGAGCCTGTAGCTTAAAGTCCAATCAGATCTGGTGCTTGACGACCCCGGGGCAGCTAGAAGGTTCACAATGACGTCTGCACCTGGCCGCTTCCTGATTGGGCCAATAAGAAGTGAAGCTGTCCCCAGGTCCATTCAGGTAGGACAGTGTAGGACATCAGGTGTACTGACACTATTGTCTCCTCAGTGGGATGGGGCGACTGTGGGTGGGTGGGGAGCGCGGCCGTCCTCCAATCAGAAGGTTGTTGGTCTGATCCCAGGCCCCAATAACCCGCATGTCAATGTGTCCTTGGGCAAGACACTTAACCCCAGCATTGATGACACATGACTGGAAGCCGCTGGATGGACCCGGCCACGGAGAAAGCACCCATCGCTGTGCCAGCCAGCACTTTGACCTGTCAGACACGCTGCAGCGCTCCACTCACAAGATGTAGAAGGTACCAGCAGAACAACTCGTTCCCCTCTAAGCACTGATGGAAGTTACTGTCGGCCGTGATTGCTCTCCTCCAATTCAGTGGGCTCCTCCGAAGACCAGTCCAAGAACACCAGCCCCTGGAGCCTGGCATGAAGCGCTGAATAAAACCGAGAGCGCCGCACGAAAGCAGAACTCCGCGCTACAGCTGCTGGGAAAGGACCTGTTGCGACGACTAACACACACAGCTACCACCCAACATGTCCAGTCCAGGATTATGCCGCCTCAGCTTTGTCAAGCATGGCAGCACCGACAGAGATTTCCTGACATCCATCTGGATGGAGCTCGGGGGAAGAGAGCTGCAGTGCTCCCAGTGGTCTGAGTGTGTGAAGCTGTAAATCTCACTGAATCTCACAGAGACTCCAGGCTCTGGCCCTCCTACACACACACACACACACACACACACACACACACACACACACACACACACACACACCACTTGGATGCGTTTTGGCTATGAGACCGTGTGGGTCTCATATTTCTGTCTCAGAGAGCACATCTCAGACGTGTTGCTACTGACAACAATGCAACACTTTCCCATGACCCGGACCCATTCCTGTGAGTGGAGGAACGTTACATCACCACTTGCTGTCTCCTGGATCAAAGTGAGGCTCCACACGCCCTCTTTGTGTGTCTGTTGTCTCATGAATGGGATCTATTGGCAGAAAGGCTGTGTGCTCACTTTGCATTGCTCATAAGGTAAGATAAGGTTTAAATCTCCACGCTCACAGGACTAGTCGTGTTTACCGAGCTATGCCGGCACCTTTCTGCCCTTAGTGGACAAACATCTGTTTTCTGCTGTTCACATCTCTGGGACCAATGTAGAAGTTCCGGTCCATTTAAACGGCTTTGTCAACCTTTAGTAAAGCACACTAAGTTTATCAGACATGAAATAAAACATACTAAAACGCCGGGTTTTGTCTAAATAAATCCAGAACTGACCAGGTTCCATGTGAAAATATGCCGGCTCCTGCCCAGACGCTCATTTATTTGAGCACAGAGCCCCCTGTGAGCTGTGTGTTGGTCCAAGTACTCCTGGTGCCCGGATCTGTTTGCTCTGCTCTCTACGAGGCTCTTGTGCGTTTTTATGAATTGTGTGTTTCTCTCCCACGTCGCAGCTCGCCACTATAAAGAGTGAGTCTCGTCTTAAGCATCTGCTCCAGAGGTTACCCAGTTACTGTCCGGAGCTGATGGTGAGTTCCTCTGTTACACTATTACAAGTTTATTGTTGTTCACAATTCTGTCATTTTATGTACTGTCTGAGGTATTTTTGTTATTTTATTTGGGAAGTGAGGATCCAAACACAGTTGCAATGACAGCCGATCGGCATAGGTGGCGCCAAAGAGAACTTATCAGGGATCCTCCAGACTGTAACTCTAAACAGGAAGTGGCTTGGTGATTGTGGTTACAGAAATACCTGGTTAAACCACACATCTCTCACACACACACACACACATGCAGGTCACAGCTTCCTCCCGCTGTGGGTAATCACCCACACCAGTAATTAGACCGAGACCAGTCTGTGTCCAGTCCTCATTCGGCCAAACTATTCACACGCATTTCCAGTAGCAACGTGTGTGTATTATCACAGGCACTACTGCAGCGGCACTGGGACTAACGCATGCCACAGGACCCTCATAATTGCTGCTGTTACATACGTTTCTCAAGGGACATGAAATAAATAATATATAAGTTTATTCTACACCTAAAAAAATCTATTGACAGGCTAAGGTGACATGGAGATGGTTTAGTTGTCCATGAAGTTTCTAAAACCTGCATGTACGGTCCATCAGAGGGAGACTCTGGCCCCATAGAAGTCAATGAGGAAATCACTCCTTCTCTTCCTGGGTTATTCCCCTCAGAAAACAGTCATGTTTAAGCCCCCCAGAAATGACGCTGAGGCCCACTCCAGAGGAAGTGTGAACACACTCGCACACAATGACAGGATGGAAGACCTTCATTTTCCCCCTCGGGGCCAGGCGGGCTTGTTTGGGAGGATTAAATCTCATAGGATGTTTGATGTGTTGTCCTGTGTCTTCCTCCATTGGATTGATGCAGGAAGCTTTCACTGGCAGATCTGTGTGTATTCCCACGTCCACAGTCCTCACGCATTCCCCTGTCACCATCTTGGATTAGGACCATTGCCATTGTTGATTTGGTGGCTTAACACACATGCACAGGAGAGCAGTTTGTTCTCTTTAAAGCGGCGCTACAGCGGCTGTTTGCTCCTTACTCTGCGTGTCCAGCTCTGTTGTGCTTTACCACGACGTCTCCTTTGTGTCCTCCAGAATGAACTGTGGACGTGCATCAACTCTTCACTCCCAGGTGAGAGGAGTGTTGATACTAACCCCTGTGTGTGTGTGTGTGTGTGTGTATTATAAAGCCCTGTGCTGTAAGGACATGATCATCTGATCAAAATTGTAACCATGGGGCATTACATCTTAATAATGTAAAGTGTATTCTATGGCTGGGCGGTATGGCCCAGATTCTGATGGTTTTACAGTAAATAAAGGCATTTATTTTTTGAGTAAACACATTCATTCATTCAATTCCGTACAGAAATGTGAAACCCAGTTGAAGGGTTCTGCTGCCCCTTTAGTTTAGATACCATCGGCTCTTGAGAGATGTCGTGGATCCTCCTCATTTCTCAGAAAGCTTTGGTAAACGTTGTGAAACGGGTTAGAGCTCAACTTGGAACACAATAAATAGTAGAGGGCGTAACTGTGCTTTTAAAAGGCCTCAATATACTTTTGGTGCTCCATTTCTTTCATGACTTTTATGGCAAGAATGTCGTTTTTAGCAATGTGTGTCTTTTAAGTGGAAGCTATTGGCCTTTTATACATACATATATATATATATATATGTATAATGTTCCATTAAACCGATCCACATGAGGTGCGGTTGACCCAGCGGCGTTTGATTTGTCTGCAGGGGTGTCCAGGAAGTCGGAGGGCTGGGTGGGTCTGGGCTGCTGCGAGCTCTCCATCTCCCCGGAGTGCCGTGGGGAGTGCAGACAGGTGGGAGGTGAACACAGTGTTTCTCCGGAAAGGAAAGGCCACCGACGCTGTGCTTTAATGCTTCTGCTTCCTCTTTCGTCACAGGCGTCGTCGAAAAATGACATAACGAAAGTATGCAAAAAAGTCACAGAGGTAAGGCCAATAAAATGAATTGCATCCTCCTGCTGGGTAGTCAAAGCTGGGAGACACCACACGTCACTTGTGTGATAGAAGTATTTTATTTCCTGTGAAAACTTTAGTGTCCATTCCAGGGTAAACTCAACGTGGTCAAAGGAATCAGATATTATGTACATATTTTGGCCTCTTCAGGCCTCTGAGAGTCTGACAGACAAAGGGGGGTTCGACAGGTGGGACGGCCACGTGGTGTTGGATCTAAACCCCCGGCTCCATCACGTCCACCACTATCACACTGTCTCACGCGTTAAGATGAATCACTACCAGCTCTCTCTTCTCTTTTCAGAACTCCCTCTACAGCTGCATCACCAAAAATGAAAGTAAGCTGTCACACACACACACACACACACACACGTTTCTGAAGTAAACAGTGACAACTGCAAACTGCAAACAATGATCCCCCCCCCCCCGGCCAAAAAATACACCCATCAGGACCACCAGCATCTTCGTGGAACCAATAGGTGGCCTCGTTTTGTGTTCTCCTTCTGTAGATACACAACATGCACACAGCAAA
Source organism: Pungitius pungitius (assembly GCF_949316345.1). Taxonomy (NCBI): domain Eukaryota; kingdom Metazoa; phylum Chordata; class Actinopteri; order Perciformes; family Gasterosteidae; genus Pungitius; species Pungitius pungitius. The sequence goes on along the minus strand of NC_084918.1, from coordinate 15,235,805 downwards.
GACATGTGATTTGTGTTATTTGTGCATGTGAGGTCACTAAGTTCCTGTTGAGAGGAGGAGGGGGGCATTGGTTTGTACTTACTGCAACAACGTGTGTGTGTGTGTGTGTGTGTGTGTTGCGGCGGCAGTGGGCTCCACCTGCTGCAGCTATGCAGGGCGCCACACCACCTGCAGGGAGTACTGCCAGGCCATCTTCAGGACCGACTCCACCCCCACGGGGTCCCAGATCAGCGCCGTCAGGGAGTACTGCCACAGCCACAGCGCCCAGCTGCTCAGCTGCGTCACCAACTTCACCCAGTCGTACCCCATCCGCAGCCCCATCGACAGTGAGTCGCCCGGCGCCTAGCAACCGACACACGCGTGTGTCCATTGGTCCCTGGTACTCTGGGTGTGGCGTCATGGCGACTGTTTCTTGCATCAGTCCTCCAATCCAATAGCATTAGCTGGGCACTGCGATGACAGTATATCTTTGTAGGATTTAACAGATAGGGAGCAGCATTTCACCTCAACTGGCTACTTTAAATATACTAGTACTATTCAATCAGTTTCGTGAAAAAGAATGTCTGGCCAATCCGTTGTTGTCCCGATGGCAGCTGCATGCGTTGGCTGATCCGTGCCTCTCCTCCAGGTCTGTACTGCTGCGACCGGGCCGAGGCCACGCACTGCCAGGTGGCGTGCCGCCGCATCCTCCGCACCATGAGCACCGAGCACGACATCATGGAGGGCCTGATCAGCGAGTGCCACTCGCAGCCCCTCCCTCAGGATCCCATGTGGCAGTGCTTCCTGGGAAGCGCCCACCCTCCGTCCCCGCCCGAAGAGGAGACCCCCCACCCGGCCAAGATGGACTGCGCCAAGCTGCACTGCTGCGCCAAGGCCAACACCTCCCTGTGCAGGTAGGGCGCGCGCCGCTGAGCGGGGGTGCGGGGGGCCGCAGCGGCGCTCTGAAACGCGTCTCCGTGTGCTCCTCTCTGACAGGGACATCTGCCAGAAGATCAGCACCAACTGGGGCAGCCAGACGTGGCAGGACTTTGACCAGCTGTGTGAGTACAACCCCGTGGAGACGGAGCTCATCAACTGCCTGGCCGACGTCCGGGAGCCCTGCCAGCTGGGCTGCAAGGACCTCACCTACTGCACCAACTTCAACAACAGGTCAGACCATCGACCCGGGGGTGGGCGCCCCTTCACCGGTCACGTGACGTTTAGGCGTCCAGGGATTCTGATGTCGGTGGAAACCCAGAGAGAAACACGCCCCCGGGGATCCCAGCACAGGAGCACCAGGGCAGGTTCTTCAGGGTCACCAAATACTGGGTGCTTTTAGAAGCAAGTGAAATAAGAGTAAAAATAGCACAGTCCATCAGCATTTTAAGATATGATCGGTGTTTTGATCTGTTTTTCTTAAAACAACCAGAGCAAAAGCAAATAATTGGCATGGTTTTTAATTTTCCTTATATCTGGTTTTGTCTCAAAGTCTCTGCCTCTCAGTGCAAAGAATTCAAATTGTTATCTCTTTAGAGTATTTACATGCTACAGTTTCTCAAGTTTTATTTTTATATATTGACCTTCATCATCACACCCATGTTGGGCCCTTCGGCGGTGTGGGAATGCATCTTCTAGAGCTGGAAGACGAAAAGAGGCTGAGAGTGGAAACCAGAGACATTGTTCCACTGAACCCAGTGTGACCCCAGAGTTATCAGTACCACACACACTGTCTACAGAGGGGGCCAAAGGCCAACTAGAAGGGCTTCAAAGGCTGCGCGGAAAAGTCACACTAACACAAACACACACATGAAAACAAACCGAAGCATACACACACACACACAAACACAGCAGTGAGCCTCGGCCTCTCGTGAGCAGCACATGTCATTTAGATTAAAACATGCTACAGTGAGGTTTGCTGACAGCTCCCCTGGTGACTCGGTAGCATCAGATTGTACCACAAGCAGCAGCGGATGCATCAGTAACTCACTTTATCTGTGTGAATGTTACTTTTAGCCAGTGTAAAGTGGGCTTGTTTGAAATGAACGTATCCACAAAAATGTCTTAGATCTGTCTTTTATTTCAACTAAATACTGAACAACGCTGTGGAGGTGACGTGTCAATCCCTAAAGCATATCCTCCTCTATGGTCTATTTTCCTCTAAATGGAGCATAACTTAATAGATGAACTTCATGCTGTATTGAAGAAGACTTGAAACTAGAGATTGACACCATAAACTCATGTTTACAATGTTTACTGAGGGAATAAATCAGGAGAATGTAGAGTAATTTTCTCATTGATGTCTACCGTCGCCCCCTGGTGGCCAGTAGAGGTCATGCGGGCTTTAAGACACACCAGCATCGGCATCACTTTTACAAAAGAATTAGGCACAGGAGCAGATACCTCACACTAGAACAAAAATGAGCTTAACTAACTGCGTAGATATATTTAGAACCGGACCCGAGTCGACATCTCTGCGAAGCTGAACTCATAGTGGCGCTAGATGAAAGGTCGGGATCAACACATTTTTGGGATCTTTCCCCTTTATGTCAAATTTGTGTGTCAATACCTGTTGACACACAAGCGGTTTGAGTGTGAACTGGAGGTGGACCTACATCCTTATCCTCAGTTCTTGATCTCATTGTGTCTTTCATGTGGTGTTCTTCATAACACTGTAGTAGCTGTGTTCTTATAGGGGATCAAGCTCAAACGACAGCCTTCTCTCAAAGTGCTTTCTTAAGCTTAAATGTCCATGGTGGCATGGAGCTCATGAAGTTTAGGCAAACAAACTGTGTTTGAGGCTCTTTGATGCTGCAGGGAGACGCTGGTTTGAGCCTGTCCCCCCCGAGGGGACCAGCATGGAGACTTAGAAACACATGCATGCTGACCCTGACGTGGAAACGGGATGTTTCTGGTGCACAGTGACCCACTCACTTACTAGACTTGCAGTCTGATTTAGCAATGAGTTCAAACTTTTTACAAATGCTCCCACAGAATGGTGTAGTTATTGGTTGACCAACCTCTCGATCTGTTCCTAAAAGTGAAACCACAGCAAAATCGATGGAGTAAACCCTGATTTGTTTTCCAACATGCACAAAGCAGCCACTGTGGTTATATCTGTACTGAGGTAAACTCCATGTACGACACAGAGGTGTGTGGTCCGTCGCTGGTCAACTTTAACCAGGGTTTAGTTGGAAAAGAAGATTCAGAAGCCTGGCTGGATGAGCCCCAGAGCGCTGCAGACCAAACTACTGGGAACAACTTCAGCAGATCGGAGCGTTTTCCAGGAAAACCACAGTGGGCCATTTTTGGGACTTATATAAAGTTAGAGATCCACGGCTTCACACACACACACACACACACAGGGCGCTTTAAGATAAAGCATGAAACCCCTCATCAGGAGCAAATGGAACGATGGAACCACACCCGAACAGCCTAAGCCACCAATTAGTTGAGTCACTTGAGACCAAAACCACCAATCAGACATCAAAGACACTTCCTGGTGCAGTGGAAGAAGAAAGCAGCCCCCCACACTACAAAGAGGGCTCTGCTTCTGAGGACACTCCTATAGCGGACCATCCCTCAGAGTGGCCGTTTCAAGGTGTGTGTTTAGGGCCGCAGCCTAATGAGCTGGTCCCTGAACACACCACTTTCTCCTCATAGGTCACTCACTGCACGCCAATCAGCCGTTTACTAAAGACGACCAGCTGACTACTTCTTCTATTGGGTTTAAAAACATACAATGTTAAAAAAGAAGGTCAAATGACTGGCGGCTGCCAAACAAAAACCGTAAAATGGAGGTCAAATAACTTAATTCAAATTTAAGGTGTTTCATCGTAAAACTACAGGAAAAAATCTATAAAATACATTCTCTGTAAAATTGTTATGGAAAATTCCTGTAAATTTATGGTTCTCGCACTTTAATTTTAAAAGTTATTTTACCTTCATTTTTTTAATGTAATTCAGGAAAATAATAAAAATTGTCATTATTCGCGTAACACTTAAATGTACAGTTACAGCTGGACTGTTAATTTACAGGTAATATCTTTATTTTTACAGTTTTGCACATAATAAAAAAAAACTTTATTTTATTTTATATTATTTCCCATAAAAATATGATATTTTTATAGTGTAAAATAACCGTATTTGTTTCTGTTGAGGAGGATTGTATTGAACTCTTTAATGACGTATTACATCACACATCATTGATGTAGTTGTGAAGGTATCAATAGATAAATAATAAATAACTTTAAATACTCAAAGCTATCTACAGACTGTGGGGCTAAAACCAAGACGTGGACATTGTGATGTCACCTGTTGTGTTGTTTATGATGACAATAAACCATATTTATTTTAGTTGACACAACCGGAGGTTTTATCCATGTACAAAAATGTCCTACATGTTAACAATCAGGGAGAATTAATTAAGATCTGTAAAAAGGAATATCAATATGCGTGTGATGGAATAATGTGTCAGAAGACAACTAATGGGTTTCTCTGTACCTGTGTTTGGATGATCGGACTCTGACCCCCCCCCCCCCACCCGTCTCCTTCCTCAGGCCGACAGAGCTGTTCCGCAGCTGCAACGTCCAGTCGGACCAGGGAGCCATGAGCGACATGAAGCTGTGGTCCAACGGGACCATCAAGATGCCGGTCATGAACATCCCGGTGCTGGACATCAGGAAGTGTCTGCCGGACATGTGGAAGGCCGTGGCCTGCTCCCTGCAGATCAAGCCCTGCCACAGCAAGTCCAGAGGGAGCGTCATATGCAAGTGAGTGGAGGATTCAAGTCAGCTGACATCCTGCCACTGACTACCCAGATTGCCATGTGTGTACCCATGTGTGTACCCAGATTTTGTGTGTTGTAGAAAGACGAGACAAAGACATAAGAGACACTGTGTAAATACTCGAGGCTCAACTGAATCCTTGAAATTAGAGATCGAGCTGTTGTTTGATGACCAGGAGGAGGCCCCGCCCCCTTCTCTGGGTCATGCCTGGAGTCATTAGTCTCCCACTTTCCATGAATGACATTACAGAGTCCATAGCACACTGCTGTCCACCTGCTACCAGCTGTGTGGGTGCTGGTAGGCCGTCTCGCTCGGACCCCCGGCTGAAGAAAGACCTCGGACCGGCATGTGTAGAAATAGAAGTTGTGCTTTATGTGGGTTTATTGTCTTTTCTCTCTCTCCAGGTCGGACTGCTTGGACATCCTGACGCAGTGCGGGGACAGGAAGCGCTTCCACGAAGGACAGACTCCAGAGAGGATCTGTGAGCTGCTGTCTCCCATTGACGACCCTGAACGCTGCATCCCCCTCCACAAGTACCTCAGTGAGTCGCCACGTCATTCTCTCAACATGGCACTACTACGATTACTACTGCGTGTGAGATGTTACAACCATACAGCCTCCTAAAGCTCAAGTGAACTGAGTAGTGGCCACCAGAGGGCAGCACTCCGCAGAAGAGACACATTACTGACATCTTACCTAACAGTCGTTGTCTACCCATCGCCTGCACCCCACCCCTTTTCACAGCCCCCAGTCCCCTAAGCCAAAGCATCGTGGACGAGGTCATCCATCCCTGCAACCCCAACCCCTGCCCCAGCAACCACTTGTGCCAGGTCAACAGGAGGGGCTGCCTGGACCAACTCCACTGCCAGCCGTTCCTCTGCGTGCCGGGTACGAGCCGCGTCCGCCCCGCCGCCACACCGCCCCCCTCGTCACGTCAACCCGAGTGTGTGTGTGTGTGTGTGTGTCCAGGCTGCAAGCTGGGCGAGGCCTCTGAGTTCCTGGTGCAGCAGGACGCTCGCATCGAGGTGCCGACCCGGACCGGACTGACGGGATGCCACGAGGTGTGCAGCTGTGGTCCCAGCGGCCGCCTGGAGAACTGTGCAGAGATGCCCTGCGTGGACACGGACGAGCCCTGCATCTTGGGCGGGGAGAGAAAGAGTGAGCGGCCCCCCCTGTGCATCTCAGTGGAGGAAGTCTTTGAAAGTAGCGCGCGCTAATGCTGTCTCCCCCCCCCCCCCCTTCCAGGCCACGGGACGTCCTTCAAGATGGACTGCCACACCTGCTCCTGCTTTGCTGGGGACATCATCTGCTCCACCCGCAAATGTCTGTACTTGGACGGCTCGGAGGAGGAGCGCCGCCGCTTCACCGGTCCGTGTGTGTTTGTGTGTGTGTGCCCCCGTCACAGTGCTCTGTTTAGTACTCAGTGGTTGATTCTTAGAACTACAGCGATATTTGTCTTTTCAGTCAGGCTCTCTCTGGCTTCATTTTGAAGCAGACCCCCCCCCTCATTGGTTGATACTTCATCAGACGTTGGACCCGCCCCCATGGCAGCCCAAGAACACGAGAAATAAGACACCATGAATACTTTCATCAGTGTTCCCCCCCCCCCCTCAGGCCTCCCCTGTAACTGTCCGGACCGCTTCGTCCCGGTGTGCGCCTCTAACGGACGGACGTACCCCAGCGCCTGTGTGGCCCGCTGCATGGGCTTCACGGACCACCAGTTCGTCTATGGCCTGTGTCGCCTCGGTAACCCCTGCGCCGCCAACCCCTGCCAGAGGAACCAGAGGTAGGTGGAGCCCCCCCCAGGTTTCAGGCTGCTGGGGGGAACTGTACTCTTTAGTGATCCGGAGGTCACTCGTTGGGTTGTGGGTTGTTTACTGAGGGAATAAACCAAGTAGAGTAGCAGAGTCATCTTCTCATAGACTTCTGTAGGACTCGAGAGGAGTCGCCCCCTGGTGGTGAGGAGAGAGAATGCAGAAATAAGCAAGACGCGCCATTTCCTCTCTCAAGCATCGTTAGGTCATGAGAGGTGACTCAGCTGACTCATCAAAATTCTTCTTTTTTGACATATACTATGTGTCAATACACCGTATTGTTTAAAATCTGGGAGTACAAAATGTCACATGACTAAGCACAATTGTGCATAAGAGACTTTCATGAGAGGTCTGTGATCCTCCAGCGTAGCAGGTGATCAAAGATCAGATTTAAAACACCCAGCACACTCAGGTGACACATTATTTTCTGTGTGTGTGTGTTTCCAGGTGCATCCCAAAGTACGGCGTGTGCCTGAGCGACTCGTCGGACTGCCTGCAGTACGAGTGCGCCGGGCGCCCGGCGGCCTGCGACAGGGGCCGCGTGGAGCCGGCCTGTGACACGGACGGCCTGGTCCACGCCAGCCGCTGCCAGCTGCTGCAGGCCGGCAAAACGCTGGCCTACATGGGTCCCTGCCAGGTGGGTCACACGGGCTGCCCGATCGGTGCCCTACTCGTCCTACCTGTGGTGAGGGGGCTGATACTGACGGGGTGGGGGGGCGTCTGCTCGCTGTGCTCTGCTCTCAGGAGGCGTGCCGGAAGCCTCGCCAGGTCTGTGGCCACAACGGGGAGACCTACAGCACCGCGTGCGACGCCTTCGCCGACCGCGTGGCCCTGGACTACGAGGGCCCCTGTCACGCCGTGGGGGCCGTGTCGGACGCGGCCCCTTACTCGGCGTGCAGCGGGATTCCCTGCCCCCCCCTGTCCGCACCGGGCTGCCAGCCCGTCACCCCGCCCGGTGAGGCAGGAAGACCGCACGCTGCAGACTCTTCTGTCAACTGCCCGTAGTTATTAACCCTTGACCTTTGACCTCTTCTCAGGGGCCTGCTGTCCGATATGTGCCAGCATGCTGCAGATTCTGTGGAACAAAGACCAGATGAACACTTTCTCTAAGGTACGCTTGTTCAAACCGAGGGTCAAACGTGTTCTTGCGGCTGGTCACAGGTGTGACTGCACCAGCAGGTGGAGCCACAGAGTGCACAGTGGACAGGGTGCCTTCAGGTGTAGAGGCAGCGTGGCTACTGAAGGACCAGTACACACCTACTGTGGGCCTTCTGTGGCCAGTGAAGGAAAGCCTCTCACCTATCAGGTAATGACATTCTTGGTCATTACCTGATAGGTGTGTCTGCCGCCTTACTGAGAGGCGAGAACAAACCACAGACAAGTCCTATATTGTGTCCCCTTTGCAGAGGGGAAGCCCAGCCACACCGCGTCACACCACGCAGTGTCGACTTCCAACCTACTTCCCTTTTTGCCATCCTTTTATTTCATTTTTCACACAGCAGGGCGGAAGGTGCGAGGGCTCGATGACTTGCACTGATTGGAGTCAGCCAGGGTTGCTTTTGAATGAAATGAAATGTGTCCGTTAGTAATCAAGGATATTCAGCAGCACCAGGTTTTCCTTTAGCTGCTGCTGGCGGCCTATTGGCCACCCCTAGTGTAAGCCCCTTCTATGACAATATGAAAACTCCTGTTCATTGTTAGAGATACATAGTCATAGGCTGATGACCCGTGACCCTAACAGACCAGTAGATCTGCACCTGATGATGTCTAATGAGTTAAATCATACTAAAAAGCCCCTTTAGGCTGTAATCCACAGGCTCATGGTGTGAGGGCTTCCATGAACTGTGCAACCAGCCACTACTGTAACACCACTTGGTCCATTTCACTACCTTTTATCATTTTACCCACTGGACGGTGATACATTTCATGTTTTAATTTGACGGGCCAGTGTAATAAGTATGTCCTATTTATTGCATGCTACAGTGACCCATTTTTAGCTTATGTTGCTACGGTGGTCCAGAAGGGTCAAACACTGGATCTACACACATTCTACACACTTGAGTTGGGGTCAACGTTCTGCCATGTTCACCTTAGATTCTGAACGTATTCAAGCACCTCATGTAAATACAGCCTCACACACCATCACATGCCTCATACAGTCTTTATTATCCCATCACTTTGGTTCACTTTTGGTATTCAGGTCGTGCTCCCCCCCCCCACGCCTCTTCATCAAGTCTTATTACCAGTGGACGGGCTGAGACGGCCACTTTATGGATCATTGTATGAATGTTATGGAGTAGCTAAAGGATTTTTTTTTAAAGGAAGTTTTCAAAAAGGTTTATAGACACATTAATGAGCAAATAATAGTAACGAAAGATTAATATTATGGTGGCTGAAACGAAAACAATTCACTGTATAGATATGCATAATTTATGTCTGAATACTTAAACTATTATGGCTTTGTTCTCAAAATATTTGTTAAAAGTGTTAAATTATTTTAAGTATTTTATAGCTTTTTGTAATAAATGTGAAAGGAAGTCGTTAAAATGATTGCGTGCCACAGGTGATGAGATATTACTACTACTACTACCTCTAAAGGCCTTTTCCTGGTTGCACTTTTGGATGCAATGAACCCATCATGCAGCATTTGAAAACTCTGTCTGAGCCCTCCCCCTCTGTTTGACCTTTGACCCCCCGGGTGCAGCTGAACAAGAACCAGCCGGTGACGGTCCACGACGTCCTGCAGATCCTGCGTCTGCACGTGTCGGTGCCGCAGTGCGACGTCTTCGGCTACCTGAGCATCGACCACCAGCTGGTGGTCCTCATCGCTCCAGTGGAGCAGCAGCCGACCCCCCTGCAGGTAACACACACCCATACCGTACTCAAAACAACTCTTATGTCATCATAGTGACTCTTATTTTGGTAGAGTAACTGGTCAAAAAGTCCCTTTTAATAATTTAACATTAAAAAAGAACGTGTTCATTGTTTTGACTGATGGAATATGCGTCACGCCGGGCCCTATCACTGGGTGCATGATGATGACATCATTCATGAGGGCTCTTAAGGTCCAGTTGCTTCCGTCTGTGGATGTCACCTCGTGCTGCTGCAGCCTGAACGTTGAAGGTACTCGTCCAGATGAGATGGAACTGTGCAGGTGGAGGAATCAGGAACCATTTATTGCCATCACATGTCAGACATAGTGGAATTTGACTTGGCGGTTGGTGCATGACAGCAGACAGTACGACAACAGACAACGTAGTGCAGGAATAAGATGAAAATATAAGTAATCGAGTAATCTAAACCTATGGTTTATTTAAGTTAAAAATAAAAAGTAAAGTGCACCAGCCAAGAGATAGTGACAAAGTGTATGTACATATGAGTGAGAGTCAGTCAGGGGGGGACTGCAGACGGGAAGAAACTGTTATTGTGCCTGGAGGTCTTGGTCCTCATGGACCTCAGCCTCCTGCCGGATGAGAAGAACAACCTCTGCTGAGCCTTTTTGCTGCTGTAGCTGATGTTCAGCTCCCTCTTGAGGTCCTGGGTGATGATGGAGCCCAGGAAAGGGAAGGAGTTCACAGTGGTGAACACTACAGGGGGTTTAGAACGAATGGTCTAGAAGTCTCATTCAGTTACTGTCGAAAGGTGCCTCTTTGTGAGAGAAGCTTGTGAACTGTCAGAGCCATGGGGGGCTGGGATCACATCATATCAACAGGTCTCTCTCTGCCCTTTTGCTGCTCCCCTGCAGACAAAGAGTTTCAGTCAGCAGCAACATGCACATTGACAGCAGCTTTTGTTCATATGGCCTTAGAGACGTATTCAGGATCATAAGGGAGTGTAACTGTAAATGACATGGATGTCACATACTGACAGGAAATGGTTTGAGGTCGTTCGAAGGACAGATTTGTGTGTGCATCTGTGTGGAGCCGAGGTGTCTCCAGGCTGCTGTTTAAAGAGGATCTAATCTTAGAGCAGGATGAGTCCATGCCCAAAAGCAGCCGACACACTGCACAGAGACACCGACACTGAGTGATGGGACGATGAAGCAGCCACAGAGAGACTGGGATAGAAGAAGATTCACATTCCAGGTTCAAAGGTCAAATGTGAGAAGAACTCAATGAATATCTACATCAAGGACAGAATGTTTTTCTTTCTCAGGATATTGTTTTTGAATTTTGAACTGTTTTCACAAGTCAACAACATCGTAAACAAGGAAACATCAGACTGAGAAAATGACTCTACTTCTCACTCCTGACCACCAGGGGGCGACTTCTCTGTTCATATAGAAGTCTATGAGAAAATGACTGTACTTTGTGCTTGATTCATTCCCTCAGTAAACGTGAGTTTGTGAGTGACAGGTTGTCCACCCACGGTGGTCACCAGCAGGAACAACAGCGCTGTAAACGATGCAGGTGAAATGTTTGACCGACATGTGACCCATTCAGTCATTTCTGAAGCACAGAAATAGAATCATTGCAGGGACCATCGTGGCCTGTGGGATGATTTTACAGGTATGACAGCACAGATTATATAATGATATAATTCAGTTGTCTTTTTTTAGCTCAAGGTTTGACCTCATGAATGAAAGTGATGTTGATCTAAACGGGGAAGAGTGTGTGAAATAAGCTCGGTGGTTTAGAGGCTTTGATGTTTATTTCCCGCCTTTATCTCTCAGTCAAAAGTATTATTGAAACCCAACATAGTCCCCTTCATTTAGCCCCACAACCATGTGACATCTTTGTTGGACCATTACACTTCAGATCCCACTGTCATGCTTTTTAAAGGACAACAACATTTGTCCTTTTTTGTTTGATTTTTAAATGGATTTAAACGTTCCATTAATAAACATGAACATCCTTAGACAGTGAATTATGCAAAGTGTCATGAAATGAAACCCCAAACCTCCATCCTCTTTTTCTTCTCAGTCTCCCTCAACTAATGAGCCCAGGCTGGAGGCTCTATATTGAATAATTTATACTCTCATACTTTAAAGATTCATGGCGCTAAGTCAGACAGACTTCGGGGAAGATCCGATGAAGAGTAAAGGGAACTGGAGGCATTATATAATCTGTTGTGCTACAGTGACAAAGACTCAAAAGATGTAATACATTTCAACCTTTTTGGCAACAAAAGGATTAGAGAAAAGCAGAAGAATGACGTCTGCCTCGAATGGCAAAATGTCACTGGATGTACACAGAAGTCAGGAGGGAAAAAAAAGCCTTTCAAGGGTTATACGAAGCTTCTTCTGGTGGCTTTTAGAGTTCGCTGTTACTAGGCAACAGCATTGTTTGAGAAGTAAAGCCATTTCCATTCCCTAGCTGATGGAGGTCGAGGCAAAACAAAGTCTCCACATCTGAGCACTGCACGCTTCACTTTGCAGCCCGCTGTGCTGCTTGAATGCGGCTCTGGGAATGAACAAAGCTCCTCACACAAAAGCACCCAATGGCTCCCCATCGATTGCACAATCAAGGTTTTACCAATTTAAATTCTGTCTTCAGATGTCACAGACCAAGCGAGGACTCAGCTGGGACTCACCCGGGACATCACAGGGGGGGGGGGGGGGGGGGACCCGTGTGAGACACTTTAGTTGCCTAAAAATGTTACAGTCGTGTCGATGGACAAGGAAGTCCCGATGGGAAAAGTCTAAATTCCCAAATGAGGCGACTAAAACCACACGTTACACTGCGTCTCATAAGCCCCCAACACTCGTCTGCAGTGTTCCAGAGCCCGTGAAGAGGTGACGCCCCGGCTGCTGTGATCACTCTTCTCTCTTCCCTTTCCAGATCGAGGCCTGCAGCAAGGAGGCCGAGAAGATCGACGCCCTGATCAACTACGCCAGCCCCACGCTGGTGTCCCACGTCCCCCTCTCCGCCTTCCTGGCGTCCGAGATCCAGACCTCCTACGTCCTCTCCTCCGGGGGCGCCCCGCCCTCCCCCCTGCACCCGGGCCCGTGCCTCCTCCTGGCGTCGCTCGTCATCGCCGCAGCGCCTGTCCTCCGCCAGGTTTAACCCGGCTCCTCGTGAGTGTTCCAAAGTGCACCTCCTGCCCTCCCCTCCCCTCCCCTCCCTCCTCCACCCCCGAGGGCGTTCGGGTGGCCCCGGACCCGGAAGGAGCGCCCGCGTCAATCATTCCTGATGACTCAGCTGCGTGTCAAGCAATCAAGGCCGTCGGAAAAGCTATTATGGTGGAAAGCTTTGTATGAACAGTATTATTCAGTGGGTAGAGTTCCTCACTGGGTTTCCCCTCCAGTGAAGTGTGTGGCTGTGTTGTGTGTGCGTGTGCGTGTGTGTGTGTGTGTGTGTGTGTGTGTGTGTGTGTGTGTGTGTGTGTGTGTGTGTGTGTGTGTGTGTGTGTGTGTGTGTGTGTGTGTGTGTGTGACCTTAAAAAGCTTTTGACTTAATACCAGCAGTGTTTAATCGTCAGACTTAGCAGCAGGCTCTCCCCTCTGAAAGCTGCTAAGCGTCGATGTAAATGTCCTTACATACCCTGTGTGTGTGTGTGTGTGTGCGTGTGTGTGTGTGTGTGTGTGTGTGTGTCCGATTAGGGATTCAGAGACAGACGAGGACAAAACATCCTTGTCCGCAAGCACATCTGTTTGACAAATTACCCAGCATTCCAATCCGCCGCACACACACACTTTCACACATGAAGAATGGTGTGAGTCGACCCTCGGTGGGATCCAGGTATTAGATGGAGTCTGATCAGCATCACAGGGGGACCACAGCACATACTGCGTGTACATGGACCTAGTTCTTTCAAACCCACCTCAGCAGCGTTAGTGCCATGCTCATGGACTGTAACATGTAATAGGATGGGCATTCAATGTTAGTGCATGAGCGTTAGCAACGTAGTGTATTAGCCAACCGTTATTGAAGATTATGAGATCCGATGACAAGTATCACAAGAGATAAAGTCTACAAAGAGTCCTCAGAAGGGGTTCAACAAACTCAGGCCTTTCATTTTTCGTCCCTGTGTCAAACCCAAAGAATGATCTGCATGATATTAGTGTCAATAACTACCCTTCTATCAGAGGGGCACCCGCTAACGAAGTCTCCCGCGATGGAGTGTCTCATGGGTGCCACCAGTGATGAGGTGCCATCGTGTCCCAGAGGCCCTCTGAACGAGGCCAGTAGCTGTGACGCGCGTTGAAAGGGACGCTTCCTGTCTGTACCAACCAGAAGCCATTTAATGACACAATGACAATCAGCTAGCCCACTTTAGTGTCTTATATGAAGTAATAATGAAAAATGCAATAACGTTATATATGTTAAGAAATGTCTCTTAATTTGATGTATTTGTGATAACTGGTTGAGATGACTATCACCTATGTGCCATATTTTTCTTTTTACAAATAGCAGTTATTCTTTATTGCATGATGACATTTATGAAGTGTGTTTTACTCCAGAATGTACTACAGTGTGTGATGTCCCGTCTCTACGTGTTCTGCCTGTGTAGCACAATGTGTCGCCCCCTCTAACAGTATTACTGTGCTAGGCAGCTCTGTAGCGGAGAATTTGTATTATCATTATTATTATTATTAATATTAATATTGTTATTTCTAAGTTGTATGTCCTTTGGAGTCAACATGAATTTGGTTACTTTTTTAATACTGTATGTCTCTTCAGTGTCTTGATTTAATGATGCTTTAGAAAAAGTTGACTGAGGTTGTAAAAGTCTACGTTTTCTGCTCCTGATTCATTATTTCTCAGATGGAAGAATTGTTCTGCATTTTTGGGAAAAGTGCCTTCTTTCTTAAAGTGAAATTGTCCATTTGCTGAAAAATCCAATGTTAATGCAGAGCGCAACGCTAGTGTCTGGATGTGGTTAGCTTAGCTTAGCTTAGCCTACATACTGGAAGCATGCAAGCTTCCTTGACTCTGTCCAAAAGTCTAAAGTACCCGTACAAACACTTGTACACAAACACAAACTAAAGCTTACTAATGAATAACTTAATAGTATGTTCATTTGGGGTTTTAGAGGTGAGGCTTTTGGGGCCTATATGTTGGTAAACAGCTTGCTAGCTAACTAACATTAGCTCAGCTGGTTAGCTTGTCATTCTCATGTCTGCGGCTAACTCGCATTAAGTCAACAAACCTCTTGAAGCATCGCAATAATCTATTTGAGGGTAACATGTATGATATCATGGTTATAAAGTGCTCTCTGATGATTCCAATCAAGCTAAAACCACATATACCAGACAAAAACTGATGAATAAATAATAATAAACTTAAAAGCATTGCGTTACTATCACAGGGTAGATTCATGGAATATCTTGTGTTTTTTCTTTGGACAGAGCTGAGCTCATTGTCACTTCCATTCTGTAAGCTCAGCTGGGTGTCCCCCTCCACAGATATCTATGGCTTTATGTCATGCTCAAATGAAAGAAATCAGGGAAGTTACCCAAAAGTTCAACTCTTCATGGGGCGTGTTTTTTTTAAATCTGTGTCTTACTGCTGACGAGGCAGCCCACTGGAAGCTGAGGGACCCGTTAGCAGTCTTTAGCTTTTTAATACCAAGTACGTAGGTGTGGAGTAGTGGAGTTAAACCGAACCAATCAGCCTTCTTCATCATGTGAACCTTCGGGCCGGCGAGAATCTAAACCCCCATGTCGGATTTTACCTTATATCGTGTTCGATTCCTTTTACCGAATTGTCAAGTATTTTTGTATTTGCTTCATCACTGTGTGCCATGAACTTTTTTTAAAAAATGGAAGAATGTCAGCAAAATGCATATTTTATGAAATATAAAAGCAATGTCACAACCAAGAGTGTGTTTTTACTGTGTGTGTCATCCCAAACTGCTATGAGACATTTTCAGAAGCTTGGAGATAATATTTCCAGCTCAACAGGGGTGATGTATGCCGACCCATTGTTTGTGGTGGTTGCCATGTATTTGTTAAGTGTTCAAAAAGCTGGGCAGGAACAAGCTGGTACAAAAGGGAACCTTACAGATGTTTTATTTATTACTATCATAGATAAATATTCCAGTATCTTATTTCTGGTATCGTATTAAAAAGTATCAGGTATCGTAATATTTTTGCAGATAAAGTATTGAAGTCATAATTTTGGCATCATGACAAACCGAGTCCTGGAGAGGCGACACATTGCAGCCGATCCCCCTCTCCGTCAGTCCAATGAGGGTGGTGTCATCCGCAAACTTCGGGAGCTTGACGGACAGGTGACGCAACTGTTCGTGTACAGGGAGCAGAGGGGAGAAAACGCAGCCTTGGGGGTGATAGGGCGCGATGGGTGGATATTATGCTTTTTGAACATCTTATATAAATTAAAACCTGCTGCTGGGGAGCGGCACCACGAAGGTCATACAAAGATAACGCGTGCACGATATGTGAACTCTTCACCCCTCAGACCTCAGCCTGCGGAGACACTGAAGCCCGTCGACGGCCCGACTCAGTTCCCCGGGCGGCCCAGGTCCCCACCCTCCCTCCCCTTGTCTGATTTTCCCTGGTTCTGCTCCCTTTAGGACCGTCTGGAATTCGGTCCTTGAGGGGGGGGGGGGGGGGGGGGGGTTCTGTCACGGTTTGTTTCTGCTTCCTGTTTTATTTTGTAGTTTTCATGTCTTTTGTGTCCCTGGGTAACTTCACTTCCTGGCTTGTCCTGTGATTGCCTGATTGCTTCCACCTGTGTCCAATCACCTGCACCTCCCTCGTGTATTTAAGCCTGTGTGCCTGTTGTCCCTTGTCGCGTCATTGTTTCCTGTCACCTGTTCAGGTTGGTCTGTAGGTTATGTTTGGTAATTATTGAAGAGCGCTTTTTATACGTACAGACCATCTGGTCCTTTATTCCAATTAGACGCTGTTACTTACCTGTCCGATCTTTTGTCTTAGAGTACCGGGACCCGACTCGCCTGCTGACTGGCCTTATTTAGAGGACTCCCCGCTCCTGACTAAGACCTGTTCTCTGCACCCTTTTGTTTTTTTCTGTAGAATAAATCAATTCTTGCTCCCTAAGACCTCCCTGTGACTCCTCTGTGCTGCGCTTGGGTCCACGCCCTTCACGACAACGCCACAGGTGCGGTAATTTCAAAAGTTATTTTCATTCATTTAAACTATTGAAATAAATAAATATTCATTTGTTTGCTCAATTTAGAAAAGAACCAGGGGATTAATACATTTTGTTTGGGTTATCGGGGTGAACATGGTTCATTTCATCTCCATTCCATACAATCAATGTCCTCGGCATCAGGAGACTGTGAGCTGATAGTAACACACATTTCTATTGGTTTAAGATGAAAAAAAACCTCCCTCTCTCTATTTGAATGAATTCAGTGAATGGAAGAGTCACTAAAAGTCTAATCAGTAGCTGGAGGACCGAGCTGTTCATGTTCCAGCTTCACCGTGGCCTTGTCTTGGGCCTTGGCTTTCACGCTGTAGCAGCAACCACAAATAACCTGCTGTTGCTTTCTCCTCCTGTTCGCAGGCACACAAGGACGCTCTGTGTCGTGTGTCTGTCTGTTACGTCAGGACGCAAAAAGCACAAAGACCAGTGGAGCCATGAAGCCAAACAAACAGTCTTTAACCTGCCAGCCGAAGAACTTTTACTTCCCTCAGGTCATCATATAATTGTAAGATGTGAGTTTAAGTCTTGTATAATGTTTTTGATGTTTTAAGGAAATGAGGGTTTATGGATTTTTAATTATACATTTCTGATTTTGGTATGTAGGCGTTTTTCTTCATAATAGTAACAATTGATTGTTTCAGAGGCTTCTTCCACAAGGACAAGAACACAATTTGTGGAAAACATCAACCCCCAATGTAACACATTCATTTCCTCTTGCAGGAGATGTAGAACAGGGCAGCAGAATATAACACAATGTCATTTTTCTGAATCCGAAATTGGCAGAACCCGATTTCCTTCTGGTGGCTCCAGGGAAATACATGTACCTTTTTTTTTTCTGCGATAGTGAGTCACTGTAGTGTTCAGTACAGCTTGAGGGCTTGTCAATCATGGGTCTATTAATAGGATTAGTTTTAAAGTGACAGAAAAGAGTAAACATTCTGCTCTTTTACACTGTAATCTAGCTTCAGCATTTATCTCCATCCTTCAAACGTTTAATGCTGAATTGGTTTGACGTTCCGGATGATTCCTTCAGCAACGTTTTGAAGACCCGTCTTGTCTACTTCACTCTAAAATTCCATCTATGTTTCTCAAAAGCGATCTTTTTTTTTTTAATGGAGGGCAGTGGGCTCTGGGGTAGCTCAAAAGAGTAAAGGGGGGAGGGGGTTGATACACGTGTCCTATGAGCTCTTCTAGGTTTTGTCAGACTTCACTCTGGACTTAGTAAGCCATCCAGGCCTGTAGTAGCCAATACAAACACAGTTCTCAATTGGCTTTCCAGAAGAAGACAGAATGGACGACTCGATGCACCTTCAGTGCCCCCCCCCCCCCCCCCCCCCTCTCTGCTGGCATGAATGGATCTCCCAGTGGGCTAGCCACAGCTTCACCTTCTGATTCTTCCTCTTCCTTCATCATGTGCGACTCGTGTCTTCCCTTCCTCCTCTAGCCGCCTGCGAGCCGTTATCTGGGGCACATGACTGGGGCGAGGTGGCGGCCCGCCCTTCTGTGAGCGTTGATGGGACCGGCGCATCCAACCCGTCCCGTCAGGAGCCGCTTGTTCCTCCAGGACGCCATCTGTTGCACAAACATCCCTCAATATCACAGAGGACGGAGAGTCAAGGTACAGAGAGGAGAGAAAGGAGGAAATTGAGAGAGGATCAGCGCGGTTAAAGCCTTTTCTTCATACATATTCTACTTCTAGTCTGAAATGAAACTACACAGACAGCTGTTCATATCCGCAGCACAGATGTTTCTGCTCATTAATGTGGGGAAAAGCCGTATACGTTGGAGTTTTTCTACTTTATATATTTAATTTGATTCTGCCCTTTTAGGAAATGAGCATTGGAACAGCGGCCTGGCATCGTATCAGATCAATGCCCCTTTCTGCTTAAAAAAAAAACAAGAGACCAATGTTATTGGTCCTGGTTTTAATTCAAGGTGACCATAGATGACAGCCTCGATGCTACGGCATTGTGGACACCTGTTGGACATCTGTTCCAGCCATTTCACCCCCCGTTTATTTTTATTACATCTTAATTAAACCAATGATATTACATCACAGCTATGTAATAAAATCCCACAAAGTTGTCTCTCTCATATAAACCTACCTCCGAAGTGGAAGGTTTCTACCAGTGGTCCTGTTGGGCTGTTTCAGTTTTATTTCAATTTAATTTAATTTAATGTAATATGACCCTTTTAGAATTTGGTCTGTCTGTATTTTAATATAAATTATATTATATATTATAACATACGTGACCTAATATAATTATATAATGTTATTTTATCTTATTTGGCATATTTTGGGATGCAAAAGAATGTTTATTTTACCAATTTGCACAAAATAAAAACAATATGTACCTTCTTTTATTTGTCTTACGGGTTTCACTTTTCACCAAACAGTGTGATATTGACTGGCTTTATTTTGTTAGTAAAAGTGTGTCTTTGTGACATGAAGAATATATTAAACCTAATTTTTGTCAGGGCAGAAAACAGGACACAGGCGCAGTGAGGTAGTCTTTATTGGTAAGACGGTGGACCTACAAGGTGGAGTAAATAAATGCGGGCTATGTACGTTATCTAGGACACACTTCAGATAACATAGGTAAGGAAGAAGTGTGGCTATAAAAATGATCAAACAAAATGTCACTCCACTCTAGGAGGAAAACAAAAAGGCTTTTAAATTCATCACAATAATGGGCCCGCACTCTATCGACGGAGGCAACGTCCCTAAACAAAAAGGACATTTTAACACTACCACCAGGGGCGGATGGTGTATAGGGGCGATTGTTCTAGACATATTATCTGTCATTGTCCAATCAAATTGGTCAGATTCAGGTCACGTTTCAAATGGAGTCCCGACTCTCATTGACGTGGAAAATTGCCCAAGCATTCTCCCGTTGACTCTCATGTTAAAACTTTTTTTTCCGAAAATCGAGCCTTCAATGAGGATTTGGGGCTCGCGCTTACGTCAGCGAGGGGGGTGGGGACAGCGTCATCAAAAAAAAGAAATGGATGGAGGAGTTTTATGAAGTTACTGACAGTGGTTTTGATCTTTTTACCTTAAAACGGAAAATTAAGGACACATTTCTACCCGCTTTGACTAAGAATAGTCTTGGCAAATGAGCAACATTCAATGTTGCCGGTTCCCAGAGTTCCCTTCTTCCCTCTGGCAAAAGTCTGCTGGGTGACACATTACATTAAAGAAGTGACATAGTGCCACGTCAATAGGTGAAGCCTAGGTGTGCGCTCAGAGGCTGTGACCACTGAATGAGACACATCTGCTCATCTTTACTGACTCATCCGGCCTTCTCTCCCGTCAAAAAGGTGGAACCATATAGGCTACGTAGCATGGCTAATAAGTGCTAAAAGGCTAAAGCAAAGCAATTAACATCAAATTCAATTCATCATTCAAAAGATTCTTCCATCATTCTTGACAATGCCATCATAACTCAAGAGAACGCGCCTTGTGTTTCTGCATAACCCCTAGGGTTCACTTCTCTGAAACAACCAGTGGGGACAATGCCCCCACTACTACCTCCGCGGTAGTGTCCTCAAGACTTGGCACGAGCGGGATTTGAACCCACTGGCGGTGCGCACAGAGGCTTCTGGGCTCTAGCTTGCACCCCTACACTACCAGTCCTGGTCACATTTTGGCAACTTTGATTCTCCTATTTAACCTTGAGCATGTGAGCTAAACCTCAAAACTCTTTTTAAATGCTATTTCCACATCTGGGCTTGAACCCACAACATTCAAGTGCAGTGCAGGGGCTAATGTCAGCAGCTCTTCCGCTGTGCTACTTCACCACACACTAACCGACCCTTTGTTTGTTGTATTTAACCTTGAGAATGCTACTCAAACCTGAAGTAAAGCCAAAGGCTCAAACCCAAGACTGGGCTTGAACCTGCAACCTTCAAATGCAGTGCAGGATTGTGGGAGCAGCTCTTCCGCTGTGCTAATTCACCACACACTAACCAACCCTTTGTTTGTTGTATTTAACCTTGAGATTGCTACTCCAACCTGAAGTAAAGCCAAAGGCTCAAACCCAAGACTGGGCTTGAACCCGCAACCTTCAAATGCAGTGCAGGCTTGTGGCAGCAGCTCTTCCGCCGTGCTAATTCACCACACACTAACCAACCCTTTGTTTGTTGTATTTAACCTTGAGATTGCTACTCCAACCTGAAGTAAAGCCAAAGGCTCAAACCCAAGACTGGGCTTGAACCCGCAACCTTCAAATGCAGTGCAGGCTTGTGGCAGCAGCTCTTCCGCCGTGCTAATTCACCACACACTAACCAACCCTTTGTTTGTTGTATTTAACCTTGAGATTGCTACTCCAACCTGAAGTAAAGCCAAAGGCTCAAACCCAAGACTGAGCTTGAACCCCCAACCTTCAAATGCAGTGCAGGATTGTGGCAGCAGCTCTTCCGCCGTGCTAATTCACCACACACTAACAAACCCTTTGTTTGTTGTATTTAACCTTGAGATTGCTACTCCAACCTGAAGTAAAGCCAAAGGCTCAAACCCAAGACTGGGCTTGAACCCGCAACCTTCAAATGCAGTGCAGGCTTGTGGCAGCAGCTCTTCCGCCGTGCTAATTCACCACACACTAACCAACCCTTTGTTTGTTGTATTTAACCTTGAGATTGCTACTCCAACCTGAAGTAAAGCCAAAGGCTCAAACCCAAGACTGGGCTTGAACCCGCAACCTTCAAATGCAGTGCAGGCTTGTGGCAGCAGCTCTTCCGCCGTGCTAATTCACCACACACTAACCAACCCTTTGTTTGTTGTATTTAACCTTGAGATTGCTACTCCAACCTGAAGTAAAGCCAAAGGCTCAAACCCAAGACTGGGCTTGAACCCGCAACCTTCAAATGCAGTGCAGGCTTGTGGCAGCAGCTCTTCCGCCGTGCTAATTCACCACACACTAACCAACCCTTTGTTTGTTGTATTTAACCTTGAGATTGCTACTCAAACCTGAAGTAAAGCCAAAGGCTCAAACCCGCAACCTTCAAATGCTATTCATCCTTCCTGCATTGGTAAAGGCACAAGTGAGTTGAATTTGAATGTAACAGAGAATTGGAGGGTGGATGCACTAAAAAGGGTAAACAAATCTACACCCTGTGCCAGACTGTCAGTTTAAGGTTGTCCACAGGATGCCCTGAAGTAGACAAACATGTGATTGTCTTGAAAAATGCCCTCTCTGACCATGAGAAGTTTCATGTCAGTGTGACCACTGAATGAGACACATCTGCTCATCTTTACTGACTCATCCGGCCTTCTCTCCCGTCAAAAAGGTGGGTGGGTGGCCCCGTGAATGGGAAATCTTATTATAATAAACACACGGATGGAAGCGTCGATAAGAGCGTGGTTGTGTGCAAGCCGTGCAACAAGGAATTCACATCGAGCCTCAAGTATCACCTCAACGCAACACAATTAGCAGCTAGCGTGGACGTACAAGGACCCACACCCAACCCACACTGCACCAGATGTCCTTTAAGGACCAGGGTAACTAAGTCCACGTGGTTGAACAAAAATAAAAATCCATGTGAAAAAAATTACTTCTCACTGTTCTCAGGTCAAATATTTATGCAATTAAAATGCAATTAATTTCGATTGATTAATTACAAAGCCTCTAATTAATTAGATTAATATTTTTAATCGAGTCCCGGCCCTAAAAAAAACATAAAACACTCTTTGAAATTTCCTCTCATTTTAATCGGAGACTAAAACGTATTAAATGAATACCCTCAATTGTAAATCATATTTTTGGCGTTTTGATGATGCTTTCCCATTTTCTATTTACA
The DNA here is from genome assembly GCF_949316345.1 of Pungitius pungitius. Lineage (NCBI taxonomy): Eukaryota > Metazoa > Chordata > Actinopteri > Perciformes > Gasterosteidae > Pungitius > Pungitius pungitius. Next base: position 15,213,356 of record NC_084918.1, on the reverse strand, counting down.
CCTTACATCTATTTAAAGCTCTCCCAGACTCTCCCACTCCTCCTCACCCTCCCTGAGGGTTCGGGGTTTAGGTCTAGCCTGGTGTCCTGTCGACACAATCCAGACACTGAGGTCGCTGCATGCTCTCAGACGCACTACTTTCCAAAGTTCGTATTCTCATTATTTAATCTCCCTTATTATTTCCAACAATTTCTTCTAGACTGCACTTAGTCCAGGATTTTCTCACCAACAAAGAAGAAGCACTTTCTGGGTTTGCTAATTTTGAAATGACTTTATTTGGTGACGTGTGATACATTCAGGGACTATCCGATCAGGTCTAGTAGCAGGAGTCGGTGATGCGCCTCATGCTCATGAACCTGGTGCCGCTCATGCCCATGTCCCTGAAGCTCCTGTACTCTCCGGGCCTCATGTACATCATCCTGCCCCGGTACTGGGGCTGCTCGTACATCAGCCAGTGGCCGTCCATCACGCTGCAGGACATGCAGTCGGACATACGGTAGCGGTCCATGACGTTGTCGCAGTCGTCCATCAGCTCATGTGACTGGCCTCCAAAGTTCTCCCTCTCGTAGATCTTCATCCTGAACTGGCCCCTGTGCTGTTTTTGTTTGAACACATGAAAGCGTTAGTCTGGAGTTTGGCCTTTGGTGTCGGCAGCTACGCACACCGGTTTGTACCTACCATGGGGATCATGCGGCAGGACTTGATGAAGTCCCTCATGCCCATCATGCTCATGTAGTCGGCGTACTCGCCCCTCCTCATGAAGTACTGGTTGCCCATGTAGTTGGGCCTGTCGTAGACCATGAAGCAGCCGCTCTCCACCCTGCAGGAGTGGCACCTGCTCAGGTAGGAGGACATGTCGGAGCAGTCGCTCATGCACTCGTACTGGCGGCCCTGGAAGTTCCTCTCCTCGTAGAAGGTGACCTTTCCCCTCATGTTCATGCCGGTGTTGCTCATGTTGTCTGTCCGTGTGCTGGAGCCCAGTGAACTGCTTTCCCATCTGGTTTAACCCTTTGCTTTTATACCTGCCAACCCCCCCTTACTCAGCAACTTACCATTGAAGCCAAAAACCTTTTTTTTGTGAACCGGGTACCTCGCAGTCTTTAGAAAGAGACCTTTTTTTCCACACAGTGGTCATAAAACATGAATAGGTTTGTTTTGTTTGAGGGAAACAAAAGCAATACGGCACAATGAACAAAGCCTTTTCAGAGAACAAGGTGGTGCTAGTTGTATAAATGTGTGTGAGCGCATTCCACCGTCAGGCCAGGAGGGGGCTGGGTGCTGAAGGGAGGTGAACAAACGACCTAGGAATAAATGAATGATAACTATAACCAGGTTAACTGCGCCTTTACTGCCATGTTTACAAGATTGAGGTGATTTGTGGTGGTTTGTGTTGTTTTGGGGTTTTTTGAGACTCAGCTCAGGTCCCATATTCAGCTCCAGCTGCTGGGGAGCTGCTCCCACTTTGAAAATGGAATAAAAATATGGAAGATAACATATTGATAAAATATATATATATATATATATATATATGCATGAAATCTAGGTAACATAAATACATTGACTGACGTACATATTTACCTTTGCTATCCAAATCAGCGCTAACACGTTGTTCACTGTGGTTTTGTAATGAATTAGAGACATTATTCTGTCTGTATCTAGAATTATTTATGTCTCATTTAGTGTTTTAGAAAACAAAATGCAATATCTTTAAGGTTTTTAACAACATATCTATTTGTCCTCTTACATTTTTCCGGTTTGTCTTTTGAATGTAATTTAACACGATCTTATCTTTTATATTTTTCTAAGCCAGTGAATAAGCTTGTGTCTGAATATGGTCTTTGGAGAGCTACATGGAGCTTTGTTCATGTTTACCTTATACTGCACATTGGGTGAGTTGAAGGTTGTGTTCATTTATCATTGAGAATTTGTTTGAAGTGTTTTTATCTCAGAGTTGTCAACACAAAATGAAAAGTCCTTGCAGTAGCTTGAAGTACAAAAACAGCAATGAATAAAAATGACATATTCAAAGTTCTACTGAGATAAAAGTACAGATGTCTTATCAGAAAAATATATTCATAGCAAAATCTGATCTGTAGAGAAAGGTCCCCAGTGACCCACAAAGTATTGTTGACATGTTACAACGTGTCATTGAAGCTTTAATCCAAAGTTACATTGCATTATAACCCATGTGTTACATTTTGCCTGGGGAGCAGTTAGGGGTCAGGTGTCCTGCTCAGGGACACTTGGACACAGTACATGGGGCAGCCGGGATTCAACCTGTCAACCTTATGGCTCCCAGCGCATCACACTACTCCATGAGCCACCATCGCCACGTTACATGTTAGAGTACCCAAGAGTACGTATTCAGTTACATGTTAGAATAATAAAGAGTACGTATTCAGTTACATGTTAGAATACTAAAGAATAATAAAGAGTACGTATTCAGTTACATGTTAGAATACTAAAGAATAATAAAGAGTACGTATTCAGTTACATGTTAGAATACTAAAGAATAATAAAGAGTTGGTATTCAGTTACATGTTAGAATACTAAAGAATAATAAAGAGTTGGTATTCAGTTACATGTTAGAATACTAAACAATAATAAAGAGTACGTATTCAGTTACATGTTAGAATACTAAAGAATAATAAAGAGTACGTATTCAGTTACATGTTAGAATACTAAAGAATAATAAAGAGTACGTATTCAGTTACATGTTAGAATACTAAAGAATAATAAAGAGTACGTATTCAGTTACATGTTAGAATACTAAAGAATAATAAAGAGTTGGTATTCAGTTACATGTTAGAATACTAAAGAATAATAAAGAGTTGGTATTCAGTTACATGTTAGAATACTAAACAATAATAAAGAGTACGTATTCAGTTACATGTTAGAATACTAAAGAATAATAAAGAGTACGTATTCAGTTACATGTTAGAATACTAAAGAATAATAAAGAGTACGTATTCAGTTACATGTTAGAATACTAAAGAATAATAAAGAGTTGGTATTCAGTTACATGTTAGAATACTAAAGAATAATAAAGAGTTGGTATTCAGTTACATGTTAGAATACTAAAGAATAATAAAGAGTACGTATTCAGTTACATGTTAGAATACTAAAGAATAATAAAGAGTACGTATTCAGTTACATGTTAGAATACTAAAGAATAATAAAGAGTACGTATTCAGTTACATGTTAGAATACTAAAGAATAATAAAGAGTTGGTATTCAGTTACATGTTAGAATACTAAAGAATAATAAAGAGTTGGTATTCAGTTACATGTTAGAATACTAAAGAATAATAAAGAGTTGGTATTCAGTTACATGTTAGAATACTAAACAATAATAAAGAGTACGTATTCAGTTACATGTTAGAATACTAAAGAATAATAAAGAGTACGTATTCAGTTACATGTTAGAATACTAAAGAATAATAAAGAGTTGGGGTTGAGCCCCCAAAGGCTCACAGGATGAATCCAGGCTGCTCATGGGATGTTTAATGATCATCTTGCGTTTATCTTTTAAATCTTTCCTCTACTTTTTGCTTTTCATGTTTAGAACTTGACCTCTTTGGGCCCAATATAACTATGGGAGAGATGCAGAAGCTAAATGTTTTTAACCTCTGGTTTCCTTTTCAACAGCGATTTTTACAATATTATATAGACAAATTCAGACGTTACTAAAGCTTTCAGAATGTAGTGATTTAAAGTGTACAATAAACTAAGTCCAATAAGGGATATCTCCAAGTAATGTACCAGTAAGGATAATTAAGAAAGGGAGCGGATTATTCGAATTTGAAAAAGCAGCAATAGTGACATAAACGGCTATCATGCTGCTTCTACTGTATAAATCAAATTTAAAAGCCTATAATATTTTCTTGACTGGAATGATCCTCATGTATAGCAGGCCAGTGAGAATATAGAAATTCACAGCTCCGTGCCATACGTTCTAAGGAACCGTTTCCAAAGGTCGCACCGTCCAGCGAGGTTATTACTCATGAGGACAAGTACGGAGGGTGCACTTAAGTAACTGCAGCATACAAGCAACATGATCCCATAGGGAGGGACTGTGCCAGGGAATTAAGGCGGTGTCAATAAAAGGTGTTAGATCTACGCCTGCAGGCTGCTCGGGTGCAGGAGCGCTGGGGGGGAACACGACGTGGTTCGCTTGGCTGTTATTAAAGGAATGAATGGAGGGCTGCAGTGGGGGTAAAGCTGCAAAGGTTCATCCTCTGGTGGGCACGAACTTTGGCCAGAAAGCAGGTCAATTTTATACTTTATACTTACCATCTGATGCTTCTTAGATATGCTAAATGTGGGAGATAGGGACAGAAATGGACCTTTAGGAAGATCAAAGGGTAAAAACAGACTCCAATTCACCCTGTATGGACCATGAACAAACCAACTTCTGTCAGGTGCCGGGGTGCTGGAGCAGGTTGCGGAAGGAGGCAGGACCCAAAACGCAGGATTCTCAAAAACGGTGCTCTTTATTCTCTGACCAAACTGAGCCGTGCTCCTTACAACGACTTGACGTAGACAATGACGCGACGAGGGACAACAGGCACACGGGGTTTAAATACACAAGGGAGGTGCAGGTGATTGGACACAGGTGGAAGCAATCAGGCAATCACAGGACAGGAAGTGAAGCTCACCCAGAGACACGAGACACAAGAAAACTACAAAATAAGACAGGAAGAGGACCCAAACCGTGACAACTTCTTCGTACCACTGCAAAAACCCTTTGGTTGTATGGTAGCATGAAAAAGAAAAATCTGAATCCAAGACGTACAAAATAAAGACATACACTATAACAAATCAAATCAATAAATAGAGTAACAAAGGTCTTCAGGATGAGGCGGTGTGGGCCTCACTGACACTGGTCCCATTGATGGAGATGGCGGTCGTGCCTCCTCTTCCTGACTCTACCTGTCGCCCACATGCGGCTCTTTCGATTTGCTGATGTTGAAGATTGCGGTTGTTGTCCTGGCAACCATGGACACCTTGTTTGTGAAAGAAAAGCCTGTCTTTGTTTGTGCTGTAAAGTTGTACATTTTAACTCTCACCAGCCCCATGCAGCAGTTTGTGGAGCTTCCACGTTGGGATGGTCTCTCTTGGTTCCAGTGTGTCGAGCTGAGGCTTCACAAGAATAAATATTCAGTGCTAGAAATTCAATCACCTTTTTATTTCAACCCCCGATGGCACAGATTTACTTCCATACACAGAGAGTATGTGCAACTTCACTGAAACCAGCAGAGGTAAACTTGATTGAAAGCCCAGTATTTGAGTCTGAGACCAGTCAGTCTTTGTGTCTTTATCAGACTTTTTACAATCAAGCAACTGCCCTGGAATCAGTACAGAGGGCAACCTGACCAGAGTTTTCTATGGATGAAGACAATGAATCAACACAGACATGTACAGACATGACATGTACATAAACCTCTTTGGCAAAGAAAAAGAAATGATGCAAACCGTTGAGCAGCAGTTCAATGGGGCACAAGGTCAGTTGTGTATTGTCTCCCTTAGCTGACGGTCATATGACAGTTGTACAGCGATCACTTTTTCCTACAGTAAGCACCAACACCTGCCAAGGTGACATCATGTCTCATTTCTGTCCCCACCAAAGCACTATATATTAATCTGGATTTTAGAAATCTTCGTTTAGCATAATCAATACATCAGGAGTTAGATTCATTGGAAAAGCCACAGACACCAGATCTGTTTCTTCTTTTTTGTCACAGCATTTTATTACTTGAAAGCTGTTTGGATGTTGAAATAATTTCAATAACAATGTTCAAAATGCTTCTATTGTGACTTTTCATAAGCTATATATGTGAGGCTTTCGGGATGTTGCATGTGTACAGACAGTAAAGCCGTCCGAGGCAAATTTGTAACTTGCGATTCTGGGCTATACAAAATAAATTGAATTGAATTGAATATAGATTGCCTGCATTAGCTGTGAGACGGCATCATAGATTGTCCTAAACCATGCCAAGTACTTTTCTCCCTTTGCACACAAGTCACTATTGATGCATGAGCCTAAATGCCAAACACGTTAATGCAAATGTGACAGGTACATGCCCTAAAACATGAACAGCATGTGATTACAGCTTGGAGCAGGTGCTGCCTCTGTGTGAGCCAGTGTGTTTTGTGGGCTTCTGTGTTAGAGGTTCCTCTGCATTTAGCAACATCTGCTCAGGTAAAATAATCAGGATCCTAAATCAGGTCCTATTTATATCCGTCTGTTTATGTTGCTCCTTTTATTTGGCCAGCAACATGATTCCCATTTTCCATCTATTCTGCACAACTAAAATAGATATGTATTACAGCCTGTGTGTGTGTTACTGTGTGTGCATGCATCCAGGGCCATGCTGGGCCCAGTTGGACATCAAATAATAGGCCATCATCAATCCCTGTCACATTCTCCAGGGACGAGGCAGGAGGGGGAATGGGGACCAGGTCAAGAGCGAGTGTGTGTGTGCGTGTGTGTGTGTGTTTGTGTGTGAGTTTGTTCATCTACTCTAAGAGAGATGGTGTGAATGTGGACCAGACAAAGAAAGGGTTATAGGCTTTGGAACAATGCACGAGCTGTGTGTGTGTGTGAGCTGCCATGATGGTGAACTGCATCTGCCTGTTTGTGTGAGTGTGTATGTGTGCGAGCCTCTGTGTGTGTGTGTGTGTGTGTGTGTGTGTGTGCGAGAGAGTGTGTGAAAGACTAACATATAGACAATGCACACAGGCCTAGACACAGCATGTCATTGAGCATATCTTATCCGCAGAGCGGCATCAGTAAGAATGTTGATGTTATTTTTGTGATATTTTCTTCAGCCAGAGCCACTGTGACATGTTCTTTTGGTCTGACAATGTGTGTCTCTGGCACTGAAAGACCCCACTCCCAACACACACACACACACACACACACACACACACACACACACACACACACACACACACACACACACACACACACACACACACACACACACACACACACACACACTTCATGGGTTTCTGTTTAAGGCTTTGTGGAAAAGGTTGTTTCGGGGGTTATTGGTCCTCTAATAACAATCTATAAAGAGGTTGATATGAATGATACTTGATTAGCGTGTACTTTAGTACACAAACAGTGTTTGTTTACAGCAGTGGTAGAGTTGCTGAAGTAGGGAGGATTCTGGTAGGTCCCTCCGCCAATCAGCACTGTTTATTCAGCGAGCTCGCGCTTGCAAGGCGGGACTCGCGGTCCTCTGAGCCAATCAGAGCCCACCTTCCTCAGCGCTGGGAGAAGTTAGCTGTCTGCTGGCAGTCCGGTCCGTAGCCACGATGGGTGCAGTACCATGCCTCCTGTTCGTCCTCCTGCTCGGGACGAGGATACAAGAACACACCGGTAAGTGCACCTCCACGGACCACACTGAGTTGGGTTTCGGTTTGGTCTCGGCGTGTTTCTCGGAAGTTGCGTCGGAGCAGTTTTGCCAGAAAAATCTCTTTGTTCGAGAAGCCCGAAGAAGAAGAAGAAGCGAGTGTGTGTAACTAAGATGGCGCGGGGTCGGGGCCAGCCTGCTGCTGCTGCTGCCTGTCGGAGGAATGTTTATTGTCTGAGCGGAAAGACGCTGGCAGATAATAGTCGCACCGGGCTTCTAACGGGATCCGAGCCGACCTCTTCGGCCAGCTTCTGGCTCGGCTTTCTGGGATTCTGCTTCGCCCACAAAGAGCTCGCGAGCCCGTCCGGAGGAGCAGCCCCCGGAGAACAAAGTTGTCACAACCACCGGGTGGGTGTCGGCGTTCTGTTGTCATTGTTGGGCCGTCGTTCCGTTCCTCTTCTTTCGGAACCCGTCGTTGAACTGCGCCGGTTGGTCTGCTCGGGACCGAGTGGCTCGTTGCAGGTCCCCGTTATTCACACATCTGGACTGTTGCCGAACTCCTCTTTAGTCCGCGCGCTGCTGTCAACAGGAGTGTGTCCCGGTGCGGAGCGGGTTAGTTAACGAGCTGGTAGTGTTCACTGGTTGGTAACTTTCTAGTTCCACACTAACTTCACTTCTCTCGCGGGTTGTCGCAGTTTAGACGTTGTTTTTGGACACTTTCAGCTCCTCGAGCCGGGTTGTTTCGCCGGTGGTTCCGATGCGAGTCCGCTGACGGGTTCTGACAACGTTTCCATGTCAAGACGTGCTTCCGGTCCCCTGATTTAACCGTGCGACCTCATGCACGGTGCAAACTGGATTCCCCTGTTGTTGACATGTTCTGTTGCATTCCTCGGCTGACCTAAAGGGCCGCGCGTGGACGAAGGCGCGTGGCCTCTTTCCGTCATACCGAGTCTCCTCAAGACGCTCGCAAGAATGTCGTGCGCGCGCGTGTGTGTGCGCGCGCGTGTGTGACTTGGTGTTTTTGGCCCGATAGGCGGGATCGCATCTGCCATTCCCCCCCCCCCCCCCCCCGTAAGATTTCCTCATGTGACTGCATCAGTAGCCGCTCGTTAGAGAGCTGACGCACGTGCACGTTAATGTGGACGCGCAGTTTTTATTTATCCGAACCGCGTGCGCTTTTCTTTGTTCCATCGGCCATTGCAAAATGTCAATTTATCTCTGATCCAAACGGTAGATAGGGCTTAGTGTTTTCCTTCTTGCTATGCACGCACGCGCTTCCTTTGTGTGACATTCCTTTGTGTTGAGAGAGAGAGAGAGAGAGAGAGAGAGAGAGAGAGAGAGAGAGAGAGAGAGAGAGACATCACGGGTGGAGGAGCGTGCTCTTCAAACAGCATACATAAAGATCGTATGAGAGAACCGAGCAGGGGGCCGTGTCCTCAAATACCCCCATGCACACTGCTGCTATTAGATTGGTGTGTTTGCACAAAGACACGTGAGAACATGGGGGGGAATGCTCATCAGTGGGGGGGGGTCGCCATGGCGTGTGACCACGGACGGATCCACATCCTTTCCATCAGAAAATAATATTGTCAAAGAAGAAATGCATGTCATTTGATCCACGGAGAATCGATGGACACCTGAGATGCGAGTGACTCTGGTATCCGTGCTGCTATCAGGTTGAAATGTACTTCCACAGGAGGATGCATGGGGCTTTAATCAGAGGTGCCACTGTCACTTCAGCATGTTGCGCTGCTTTTGGGCGTTTGAGCACCACGCCCCTGCAGCCTCGGTGGCGTTCACACAAAAGCATCCCCGCACACATCCCAGCGCTGGCAGTGGGGCCACATTGGGTGGTGTCACTATTGCTCTCCTCCTCCCAACAGCAGCAGCCATGCTCTCCCCTAATAGCGTGCCCCCCCCCCAGCTCATGTTCATATGTCTGCCTCCCCCCTGCACCTCCTTTTAGGCATAGTAAAAAATAAAGGCACACATTTAGCAGGAGTGGTCGCCGTGGTGGGAGACTGACTGTCCCACACAAGGCAGGGTGTTGCCCCAGCTCTTCTTGCTCCGGGGCTGCATTCGGTCATTAGCATTCCTCACATAACCAGGGTTGTGGGCAGGTATGCACCCCATGCCATACCTGCAAACATGTAGCTTTTTGGCAAAATTCGTCATGCATGGGCATCGTGTAGATCTGAAGCGTTTTTATTGGTGATGGGAAGGGGAGCAACTGGCCCGGCCAGCGTTTCTGAGATTGGAGTCAGACGAGGAGAAAAGGTGATGTCATGATTGTGGCAATAAAAGCTCTTTTGATGACGTTGAGGTCTCTACAGCATTTTCATTTCCCCTCCAACTTCTCATCCCTTCACTCTCTCGCTAAATCTTCTTTGTCAAAAGCGGCTAGCAACAAGTCTTGTGGCTTTCCCTGGTTTTATTAGGAGCCTTTTCTGTTGTCTGGCGTGAAAGCACGCCTCGCTCTGCAGTTACCGTCCTCAGCGACAGGCAAGCATGTGCACACTGCAGAGTGTACACTCGGTGCCAAAGATGTGGTTCATTGTTTCGCCACTTTAAGTGCAAGAAACCAAATGCCACATAGCATCATTGGAACACACTTTGCTCATTTCAAAAAGAAAAAGAGATGACTTAATGTGCGGTCTCACATGTGTTCTGAGCATCAGCGTTTGTTGAAGTATTCCTGTTGATTTGTGGATGGAAATATAATGTTCTTTTTATTAAACACTTGGGGCCTTTTTAGTTTGCTATTGAATGTGACTTCTAACATAATATCTTTGGGTGTTTGGACTATTGCTGGGACAAAACCAAATGAAAGTGTCCCCCTGGAGTGTGGTCAATGGGGCGTCCCAGGAGGGAAATGGAGAGCTTTGTTGTAGCCCTCTCTCCAATACACAACTGGAGAGCAACACATCATCCTGCCTTTTGGTTGTTCTGTCTTTGTGGAGCTGAGGCCTTTAGTTAAGCAATAAAACCCCAAATATCAGGTGCTCTGCAGATCCAGATGCTGAACGGATTTGATAACATGCAGCTCGGATTGTCACGCTTTGTTTTCTGGGATTGATTGTGTTCACAGGCAGAGACAAAGGGCTGTTTAAGACTGCGGTAATGAGTGGCTGTGCATATGTCATAGGCCTAGTAAGATGAGCATCACGTTATCGTACACATAGTGTGTCCGTCATCACGGCCGCTCACTGACACTGCATCGCTTCTGACGAAGCCTCATTTAGGCCTCTGGAGATGTTTTGCTGTGCGCTGAAATGACAAAGATTGTTTTACATTCCCTGTGTAATGGAGAGTCTAGTTGTAACAGTATGACGTGGGGATTCGGGTTCCACTTAAGTCTAACACCATTTTATTCAGGTTATTGTGAGTCAGTGTTGTTACTTTGTCAACCGTACATGGGGCTCAAGGACCGAATACCATAGTAGTGTGTGTATTGTTATTAGTGCTTTTCGTAGGGATAGCAGTAGCTACATGTCCCGTACCAGCATTCCTGGGATTCTTAATCAAAGCCACTGTGGAGCTCTGCTTTCTCAGAGAACCGATATGACTTTAATCTTGATACGGATTCCACCAAAACACCACAGAGGCTGCTTGGAGTATAGCAGCCTCTGTGGGGGCCATTTTTTCCCCACCTTGTGTGTGCCACTGTTGTTCGGGGCGCTGATGCTGTCGGTGCCAGCAGAGGAAGAATGCTGGGTGACCACAACTAATGGGACGGGTTCCAGCCGCGGCAGCGGCCAGTCGGATTCAAATTCACGGATGCAAAGCAACGCCCCCCCCCCCCCCCCCCCCCCTCTTCCTCCTCCCGGAATCACAAGGTCCACTGCTGATCCTGGAGAGAGCCAAGGCTCACGCTTGTTCATATCGGGTGTGAATAGTAACTTGGTAGTTGTGGTTCCTCCATGTGTACAGGTATGCTCCATTACCCTGCTGCAGACACCTGATCTCTGATACTTGCAGCTAAAAGGAGGCGAGGCAGAATAGAGAGAGCCCTTAAAGCCTTTCTTTTCTCTTTCATCTCAAACATTCTACCCAGCAGAGTGCACCACATCGCACCTCCTCATCTCGTCTGAGTGTGCTGACATTGACTTGCACCGAATTTCATTATGGTGTGATGTGTCTCTGTCAACCATATTTAGTCAAGTGGCTCTATTTAAAACAAGGCTTCTTTAATGAGGAGACTACTCAGGAGGCAGTCTGTGCTTGGTTCTGCTTCACTAGGTACCTCAGCCTTACTGAGAATCAGGGCGCTTACCTGCACCAAGAAGGGGTCTGCACGGGCCACTAGTGGGCTGTGGGCGAGACGTTACACGTTGTTCTGATCCTATTTCTATTAAAAAGCACAAAACGCAAGCTGCGGATCACACGTTTTACTGTTAATGGCTGGTGTTGGAGAAAAGTGTTTCAATGTCTTCTTTAATGTCTATTTTTATCATGATCTCAGGTCAACCTTATGGCTCGTTCTACCACTCGGGGAAAGGGTCACTGGCAGCTGTGCATAGAGTTAAAGGACGCAAGCTCTCACACAAACTAATTGAATTCAAAGTCTGCCTGACCGATAAAAGAAAATTGACTTTCACAGCCAAACACAAGGTTATTTGTAATTCACACACGCACATGCTCGCAGTGTCTCCCAGTGGACAATCTGTCCATATGCTCTAATTAACAAAAATACCATATCCCACTAAATCATCCACGATGTGCCTCAAAGGCAACGCAGAGGTTACAGCTTGGGTTTAATTTGTTTTACTTGTGTATGACTGAATTACTACATTCTCTGATTTCCCCTAACAGCCTGGTCCTCGACTGGTCAGTCATTTGGTTTCTATTGTCACCTTCTTTATTACAACAAACCTAAAACACATCCATTGTTACGCCCGGCCTAGGGGAGCCGGAAGTAGCATACAAGTAGTTAAGTAATCCCGTAATTAAGACAAAGACCAAGGCCGCCGCTTTCTCGTTTTGGGGTATTTATTTTAGTTCAAGGTCATAGATTTCAGGGTGAGCATGGCCTAAAACAACAAACAAAACAATACGTGCAGGTCCCCCTACCTTCCCTAGGACACATAAAGAAACAAACAAAAATACAGGTGTCTTACCTAACTCCCTACCCAAAAACAGGAAAAAACATGAACAAACAAACAAAGGCTTCTCACCCCTACCGACCTCCTTGCTAAACCCCCCCACCAACCCAAAAGTCCATGAGGTGCAGCATGGCTGGGGCGAGCTGCTGGCTCACACAGGATCCTTTTTATGCACCGACATCCAATCACCTGCAAAAGGAAAAGAGACAGAGCAAGGAAAAACATACAGCAGCCACCGCAGGCAGGGAGGGGAACTGCCCCCCTCCCCCCACTATGACGCTCTGAGTCATAACATCCCCCCACTTAAGACCAAACATTTCTTCTATTGGAAGAGATGTTTGTTCAACACCCTATCCGTGATGATGCACCCGCCACGATATTGACATCAAAGTGTATCACATTAAAGACACTGTCTTAAGAGTAATGATCAGAGCATAAGGCGTTGATTGTGGTTTCAAATACAAGACAGAAACACAAGCAGATTATGGCCGGAATACACCCGGGGTTGCCTCCTCCCGCGGTTTGGCTCCCCCAAAGATAGCAGAGTTTGGGTTGGCGACCTGGTTCAGCGGCTCAGACACGGTCCGAGGCTTCAGCTGCAGCCGAGGTCTCTGTGCTCGCTCCTCATCAGAAGGTTCCCTGAAGTCCGGTCTGCGGGGGGGCCTCTCTCTCAAGCGAGCCGGTCCTCCACCTCCAGGTCCTCCAGATCCGCCATTTCCGTCTCCAGGGTGACTGCCGCTGGCGCCGCCACCGGCTCTGCGGGGCCCTCTGCCGCCCCCAAACCTGCAGTAGGCCTGGTGCCGCTCATCGTAGTTGTCAAAGTCCGCCCTTACTGCTGCTTCTGAGTCACCTTTCTGCTCCCGGGCAGCCGACAAGCAGGCAGCTAGAGTCCTATCCGTTTGTTGAGTGATAATTAGCGGACTTCTCTCTACTGCCAAACATAGCTTATTGTCCACAGTCATCTTGACACTAGGCTCCCCTCGTTTTCCAGTGCCCACATCTTTAAGTATGGGAAGATCCACCAAATCACCCAGTTTGAGAGTTTGATCGCTGGGTCCCACACAGACTGGATCAATGGGCGGCATGCAATGCGGTGCGGCGTCACAAATGGGTACACAAGCAGTAGGGTGTCCAGTTATCTCAGGACTGGTAGGGAAAACCTTATCCCCAGCTAAATCATTCCCGAGAATGAGATCAACCCCTGCGATGGGCAGCCGATCCGTCACAGCCACACGCACTGGGCCAGATACCAGGGCGGAGGAGAGGGTAACTGCATGGACTGGCACACTCAAGACACTCAATTTAATTCCCCACACCAACAAGTTGGACCTACAATAGGACTGGTCAGAGAATGGCACCACACCACTTCGAGCCACAGAATGCTGTGCCCCAGTATCCCTTAAAATTGTAATTGGAATCTGGTCCCCCTCACGGCCACTGAGGGAAAAGTAACCGTGTGAAATAAAAGGCTTAAAAGAATCATGAAATTCTCGCGATTCCTCTGTCCAAAGCTCAGACCGACTAGTGCTTGCATCGCTCTGAATTAGCCCGACTGCAGAAGGGCTTTGTCTGTCACCTTTCTCCTTTTGCTGTAATATCGGGCAGCTTGCAACAAAGTGGCCCAGTTCATGACAATAAAAGCACTCACGCCTTTCCATTGGCGTTGAAGAGTTAGTGCGCCTAAAATTTTTAGGCGACCTCTCTTTATTTACAACAGGTACCGGTGGCCCGCGCTGCCCAGAAGATGAGAAGACACTTTTGTGAGTCAAGACGAACTCATCTGCCAGGACAGCCGCCTCAGTAACGGTCATCACTCTCTGCTCATTTAAATACAAGACTATGCGCTCTGGCAGCCACTTTTTAAACTCTTCCAACAGCATCAGCTCCCGCAGCTGTGCAAACTCCGTAGCTTTACTGGATTTACACCATTTATCAAAAAGCATGCTTTTTCCACGCGCAAACTCTACGTAGGTCTGGCTCGCATCCTTTCCCCCACCTCTAAACTTTTGCCTATAGGCCTCAGGTACTAGTTCATATGCTCTTAACACTGTCGCTTTAACCAGATCATAGTCCAAACTCTGTTCCAGTGTCAGAGCATTACACACCTCCTGAGCCTTTCCCACCAATTTACACTGGAGCAGCAAAGTCCAAACATCAGTCGGCCATTTTAAAGTGGATGCGATGCGTTCAAATGCAATAAAATACGAATCCACTTCAGACTCTCTGAACGGTGGTACCAGCGCTATATGCCTGCCGACATCAAAGCTATCGTGAGGAGATTGAGGTGTCTGATTTATTATAGGGGACCGGGGCGGGCCACCGGGCTGGCGTTCCAGCTCTAAGGCTCTAACTTTAAGGTGCATAGCTTCCACCTCCAACTCCCTAACGCGGAGTGTCAGCTGGAGTGCCTCCGTCGACATCACCGGCGTAGCTTGAATATCCACTTTCTTTAGCCCCTCTACAGTAAACAGCCCCCTCTCGCCTAGCTTATCGGTCACCAATTGTCTCAGTTCCTCTCGGTTTATGTTCACAGGCATTTCTATGTCAAAAGAGTTTGCAATGAGCACCAAATCCACCTTCCTACATTTGCTTAACTGCTGAAGTGTAGGATCAGCTACAAACTTGTCCAAATCAAACTCCATTTTTCACCCACACAACCAGCAATGCAGGACGAAAGAAAAGACTGGACGAGCCCCCAATTATGTTACGCCCGGCCTAGGGGAGCCGGAAGTAGCATACAAGTAGTTAAGTAATCCCGTAATTAAGACAAAGACCAAGGCCGCCGCTTTCTCGTTTTGGGGTATTTATTTTAGTTCAAGGTCATAGATTTCAGGGTGAGCATGGCCTAAAACAACAAACAAAACAATACGTGCAGGTCCCCCTACCTTCCCTAGGACACATAAAGAAACAAACAAAAATACAGGTGTCTTACCTAACTCCCTACCCAAAAACAGGAAAAAACATGAACAAACAAACAAAGGCTTCTCACCCCTACCGACCTCCTTGCTAAACCCCCCCACCAACCCAAAAGTCCATGAGGTGCAGCATGGCTGGGGCGAGCTGCTGGCTCACACAGGATCCTTTTTATGCACCGACATCCAATCACCTGCAAAAGGAAAAGAGACAGAGCAAGGAAAAACATACAGCAGCCACCGCAGGCAGGGAGGGGAACTGCCCCCCTCCCCCCACTATGACGCTCTGAGTCATAACACCATCCACCCAGTTTTTCAAGCTGAACTACTGTTGGTTCTTCCGGACTGTGCTTAGTCACTGAACAGTTTAACGGGAAAAGAGAAAAAAAATCCCCATTTCTTTGGTGTGCGCCTGAGAATGCAGACATGTGGCTCATTATTCCTTCTCCAGCAGACAGTCGGCCGGTTCACTCTAGCCATGACTCAGCGTCATCACACTATGCTCTCTGACTTCCATTGATCATCCTCTGCCTCTCTCTCTCTAAACAGAAGTCCTGTAAGGTTCCCTTTCCTTTAAAAAGGGTCTACTTCTTGTATTGGTTGTCTGTCTTGGCTCTCGGTTCTGCTCTGTATTGCATACGTGTCAACGGAGGTTGCATTTTGGTTCAGGCTCTACTCAGATTTGTCCAATACTCTCATATATTAAGTGTGTGTTCAAATGTTATCCTATAAAATGCCTTGCATTTTTCATTACAAGTTACAATAGATGTTGCTAAAAGCTACATTTAATTTGGGTAGTAGTCCTAGTAGGTAGTAGTAGTTTGGGTAGTCCTCTTCTAACTTGAATTGTAGCTGTAGTTCGGCAATCGTTTTTCCACTCGTTTTATTTCTCTTTTCTTTAAAGTGGTGCATTTCACACTGCTCTCATGTGGACAGTTATAAATCAAGGCCTCCTCTGTGTGGTGCCACAATGGCGAGTCCCGAGTTTTGTGTTTTCTGACAGGGCGCAATGATAAGGGGCCTTGTTTTATTTCCCAAAGCTACCAGAAAACATACTGTTCAGCGTTTGGAAAAGGTGGAGAGAGAGAGAGGACATTTGGGTGATAAATATTTAGTCGGACTGCTTGATTGGGGGTGGACGGGGTGGGCGGGGGGCGTGCACTGTGTCCAGGTCGTAGCAGCTGCCGTGGCGGCTGACCTTTTAGATGGAGCTGCTGCATATTTATAAGAGCAGCGGCTGCGACAGATGTACTGCTGGCTCCGCCCACTCAGTCTGCACCGTGATTCTGAGGATCTTTCTTTTGTCATAATAAGATGCAGGCTGCACCATATAGCTCATTGTTTTTTTCCTTCATCGGGACATGTTGCAGTTGTCACCAAACACTGATTGTGTACTGGAGAAAGAGTTTCTCCTTCATCTGCACGTTTTGGTCATCACCCACATTATTGCACATGCCTCCACAATTAAAGAAACTCGTTTGAGAAATGAAAAGTCTGTGTCCGTCCCAGTTGGGTGTGCGCCACGTCGCTAAGCTTTGACTCCGGGGTCAACCTGCAAGGACACACATTTCAGCGGAGCAGATAGCAGCCTCTGTTGTCTGCTTTGTGTTTGTGCGAGGGGGGCATGAGGCCCCATACACACACACACACAGAGTGAGAGCACATCTGGTATGGACAAAGAGCTGGCCATAATGAATGTGGATGGGGGCTGGGTATATGAGGGTGGTTGGGGCCATGACCTATGGAAATGACTGTGGGAGCCGAATAAGAGGTAATCAGCTGGCATAGAGGGATCTAAGGATATGGGTGGGGGAGGGCAGGGCAACACGTGTGTATGGGTTTGTACGGTTGCTTTCCTTTTGATTGAGTGTCAACAGAAATGCGTTGAACATAGAGGTGGTACTATGCTATACATGTGCAAAGGATGCTCGACCGTTTCACTGATCTTGCAGAAATGAAATATTTTAAGAAATGTACATTTGTACCATTGCCACAATAAGGTTGCCACAGGAAAAGGACTTTTTTTATAAAAAGAATGGTGAAGATTTGCTGTGAAATAGGAAAGAACATTTGAAATGCCTTTTAGACTCTGCAGTCTAGTCTAGTTTTGTCTGTAAAAATGTTTCGTTCAATACAGGAGAAACACGCAATCTCTTTGTGGAGATTGTTGTTGCTATAGTAATATAAAGCAATTAGTTCAGCGCCCGACCAGGTCTGAATCGGAGGTGTTGCATACCTCAGGGGTCCGTTTCAAGGAGGAGGTTCAACACACTGGGTCAACCCCTAAACTCTGAGTTGATTTACCCTCGGATGGGGAAACTCAGAACAGCTGTTTAGAGTTGGTTCAATCAACTCAGAGTAGGTTTACTCAGAGTTGAGTGCGTGCACTGAAGGCAGCATGAATGGAGCCATGATACGAGTTACCATGGCAACCACCACAAACAATCGGTCGGCATACGTCAGACCTGTTGAGCAGGAAATATTAATGCAAGCGTACGGCGAGTATGAACCGAAAGAAAAAGAGCAACACACCACTGCAGCAAAAGACAGAGAAACGTGGGAGAGAACTGCTGCTCGGGTCAAAGCATACGTTCCAATATAGTGTCAGTTAATATTTAACGTACACACTCGTAATCCATACGTTTTACTAATTTAAAATGACATGAGTAGGCAGGAAAACTATAAACACAAAAATGGCACCTAAGAAAAATATGAAACCTATAGTAGATGGAGTATATAAGAAATTGGGGACCCATTGAATTTCCCAGGGACCCACTCAAACACCTCCTGGGACTCATTACATTGAACACTGATCAACATCACTGGTAATGTAAATGCCACTATTAGACTGAAGACTAATGCTGACAAGATATAAACACACATCATTTAATAATGTCACACAAGGTGCCAGAAACTGGCCTTCAGTCAGGTGACCTGTAGCTTTGTGCCCCCCCGACAGAGAGCGGGGCTACGGGTTACTGACGAGCGAATGATGCTGCAGAAATGAATGCATTCTGGGGTGAATGTCCGCTGGAGTGCGGTGTTTCTGCAAACAAAGCGCTCGGCTGCGTTCAGCATGCAGCCCGCTGAGCCCAGTAGAGTAAAGTGGGCAGGCGCCATTCGGTGCAGCCCATTTCAGACGGTTGCTCTCCACTCGCAGAAAGAAAAGTCTGAATGCTGCAGAGCGAAGAGAGGAAAATAACTCTGCAGGGTATTAAACCACCTTTTATAATAACTTCCTGTGCAGCCAATGTTGGCCGACGCATTGATGTATTTTAATGGGCTCGTCATACTGAGGTTTGCGGAGCACAAAGCGCCGTAAGAGACGGCCTGTGCTTAGAATCCGGGCTGCTGCTGTTTATTTACACCAAAACCTGGACCGAGTGCCTCAGTAGTGAGCGTCTGCTGAGAAGTCCTCTCCTGTTTGGTTTCACTTCAGCTCGCTGTGGCTTCTGCACTCATTTACTGTCGTCCATTCTCCTGATCATTGTGCCTAATTACTCGTGACTCCGCAGGCTGCTAGCTCGTTGGTCTCACTACCAATATTCCCGGCTTTGTTGTCTACAAATCTCGAGCAAAGTGGAAGTAACCAGCCAATTCAAACCAGGCTGATGCATGCAGTGTAATGCACCAGAGGCCTGCAGGAAGTGCCTCATCCTGATGTCACAATTGTAGCGCTTCGCAGAGGGATTTCTTTTGGGTTTTGATTTTTCCTACTCTGAGCTTGCTCACACAGCAGCTGACTTGCAAATCCTATGGATGCTTGCATTGATTCTTATGTATCCATGTGCATTAGGTGTAAATTGAGGTTACGATACATGGAGGGGTCTCAAAGCTTTTGACTGACTCGTGAGGCCTGTGGAGGACACCTCTACCTTCTGGGGCTCCAGTTAATACGAAGAGACTAATGAGGAATGAAACAACAATAACGGTTGCATATGATGATGTAAGCGTTTGCTGTTTTGGCTCCCTTCGGCAGAGGAGCAGCTCAGCTGGGAGTTGTGGCATGTTTCTCGTCACCACTTGATCCTCCCGTCTGCTGCATACCCGACATTCAATTACTGCCCTGAACATTTCAAGGCTCCGCCTGTGTGAGATTTCTCTTCCATGGGGTTGTAGAATTGAATTGCTATTGATCTGTGCGACGCTGTTGCCGTTCCTCTTCCCCCCCGCCGGTCTCTGTGGCGGGTCGATGTATTAGATTAAACTCCGTCCTCCCTTTTCATCTCAAGCGTCTCCCGGGGCTTCCTCCATTACGCGCTTCAGCCATTAAAAGCCCGGCTATCTCTCTTTCTTTCCCACACTTGAGTCCTCCCCCGTCTGTCTCTGTCTCAAACGTGTTACAGTAATGGCTTGTTTGGCCATAATCAGATTTCCTGGAATTGAGCAGGTTTATTTAGAGGAATTGCAGATGTTCAGTGACTAAGCATTACAGGCCCCCCAGGAGCTTGTTTTTGTATGCATATATTTTGATCAGCAGTCATACAATTTAGTTTCTGTTTTGTGTTGCTGTGTAGCACAAATGAGCTGATAAATGACAACAGATGGTTTTCGGGGTTATTGCAGGCATTTAAATAGTGCTGTTGGTACAAGTCACGCTGTGTCTGAACTGTGTCTCAGCTACACAAAATAATGATTCGGAGGTGAACCCAGCAAGACCATCCACACGGCTACTTCTCTGGAGGTAATTTCTAGCTGCACTTCTTCGACGTACCTGTTCACAACTAATGGTCTGTGACTGGAGGGACCTGATGGATGAGGCTGTACCCCCGTTCTGCCTCGTCCAAGGTCCTGGACTAAAGATAAATGGCTCCCTCTTCTCCTCATGCATCGGGTGTTTTTATCGCTTTCAAATGGATCCAGTAGTTACTGCATTTGCTAAATCTATAGGACTTACCCCACCATGCCTTTTTATATTTCAAAGGGGATAGTAGAGAGATGACAGGAAATGGAGAGCGAGACAACAAAGGCCCCTTGGCAAACGCAATCCGGGGACGTTGATGGTTGGCATCTAAACCCTGAAGCCACAAAGATCTCTAAGAGGAAACCAATGTTTCATAAGCTTTGTCTGATGAACTGAGATGGAATTTGCTCCAAAGGAAGAACTGTAGGTTTTAAGCAGCATTGTAGACCGTCCTCCAGTCGTTTTCTGCAGTTGGTGATGTTTGTGTGGAGCTATGACCTGGCGGCCATATGTAAAACGTTCTTTTTCAAAAGTAACAGAGAATAAATGGTGCTGAGAAGTAGGGCTGCACGATATGGTCAAAAACCCAAATCACGGTATTAAGAAACATTCTGATGGTAACACTGCATTGCTTTTTCAAGTAAACACATTAATTGACCCCAAAAACGACTGTGGCTCCCGAACAGCTGCTCGCTGGCCAACTTGCTTGTTACTAGCCGGCGAGTTAGGTTGTTAGCGTGTTAGCTCATTAGCATGTTAGCTTGTTGTGGCTGCTAGTGTTGCCACCAGAGGCTCGACAGACGTTGCAATAAATTATTGTTTTCTGATCTAATGTAACATACTTTGGATTTACCAAAACCCAAAACCTGTGCAATTATTAGTATTAAATTGTTTCATAAACTGTTGTCACCTCAGCAGCAGTTGGGCCCATCTCTTTACCTACAGTAGGTTACAGTTTCTAGGCTTTTTTATCAATAGCGCTACTCTTGCTTCTTTGTTTGTTTGGTTTCTCATCAATACTCTTACATACAACATGCACTTAGCGGTTCTTGCATTCTGTGAAATTCATTTCTAAAGAAGAAAATTAATAGTGACATTTATTATTTATTCCGCTTTTATGTAAAGCAGCACTACAATAAACTTTTCAGTGTTTCCCCAACCATTATAACAGGGGGGCTGAAGCTCATATACCTACCTATATGTTGAAGGCCGACGGGCTGATTTTATTCTGCTTTCAGCAAAACGGCCATGAACAGCCAAATTAGGAAATAAATACTGAATGTGTGTCCCCCACAGGTAGCTGGAACTGCAGATGAGCCCGTTCTGGGGTCCCATTTGATGGCTTTTAGTGGTCTTATCATGTTTTCGTCATTCAGAGTGTGGAGTAGAATAGACATCTGAATGACGCTCACAGCGCTAGCTCAGTCTGAATTATTCCCACAGCAGCTGAAGAGATTCACGGACATCTCCGGTCCACTGAATGGAATTCCTGTGGGGGGGGGGGGGGGGGGTTACAGGTTCATTTGCTCCCTCTAAAACCCTTTATGTTGTGACAAGCGTTTGAAGTGGAACAGAAAGAGACTTTTGAATTAAACTCTCCCCTTTGTCAACTCATTGCTGCGACAAAATCCTGCAGAGGAAAAACTACTCCTGATTATTGATATATTTGATCGAGCCCCCCCCCTTCCATCCCTGTGCCAGGGAGACAGGAGATGGAAGTGGACCGCACAGAGGCACGAAATTCAGATATTCACTGACTAATGGCAAATGTGTAGCACAGCTGGTAAGGACGGCTGTGTTTAGCACAACTTGCTTCAGATGTCCCCAGACGAGGAAGTAGGTCCCATGACGTTGTGTGTGCAGTCCAGGCAGCAGCCTTTACTTGCATTTTCTCTCTGCTGAATGTCAGGGGGGGGGGGGTCATCTGGTCCTCCAGAAGTCTATGGGAAAGTAGCTGTATTCTTTTAGTAAACTTTGTAAACATGAGTTTGCAACCATAAGCCAATATTCTTACCTGAAGTCTATCACGGCTGATGGACATGAATGTTCTTGTCTACGTGGACTAGAGCTGCACGGCATACCGGTTCAACTGGTATAAGACCTCCTTATGGGACGAGTTTCTCACATACATTTCATTCATTCATTCATTCATTCTTGCCCACTGAATAGAATGATGTCATTTGTTACGGATCAGTCGAGGTTTGTTTACATTTTTTTTGCTGCCGTCACATTTTCGCTCGAACGTGGAAGTCCTGTATCTACTCACACTCATTTAGTTCAATATAACACATTTGGTGTCATTTTTCTTCAAGTTGAACATTATATATAATTCCATTTAAAGTTGGGTGTCCGGCTACGCGTCCGGCCTAACGACACACTTGAACTGTAATAAAGTACTGTAAGTACCTTATTGCTTATAAATAAATACAACACACTTCACACTATTTAACTTCAAACTACGATCAATATATTAACTGTTATCAATAGTTTACAGTATACTTTAATGCATATAAATACAAAACACACATACACTCTTACACACATGCATATTTGCTTTCTCTGGCCAACAATAACACTTGACTAATGACTCCTGACTAATTGCACGTCCTGCACAGTGAAACCTTGAATGTGGTGTCCTTTTAAAACGCCAAAGACTGAGTTTCGTATTGTTTTACGTATAAATGCTGTAGGCGGCATCATGTAGCAGTGTGACCTCCCGCAGTAGAGCCGAACACAGGACACTGGATTTGGATGTCCGGGGGAGCTAGTGCAGCTTCCACACCGATGTCCTCACCCCGTCTATGTCTCCCCCCCCAACGGATTACAGCGGATTCATTTCATGCTTGTGTTTTGGAGTATTGGCTCACTGCTTGTAGATTTCCTTGTATTTCTTCTTCACTCTGGTCAGAAGAATGGGAGGGAAGAAGGGTGTTTGTAAAGATGGAGCACTATGCAAGGAAGGGTTGGGGTGATGGGGGGGTGTGGATGGAGGGATTAACGGCGTTCAGCCCCTGCTGACTGGCGGCTCTGTGCTGTATTGTTCCCTGTTGCCTGGCTACGCCGCGGCTAACAATGCTATCCAGCGGTGTTTCTGGGATCCATGTGGTGGGAGTGAAGGTAGAAGACTGAAGCTCCAGGTAGCGCTGCTGTGTGTGTGTGTGCATTCACTTCCACGTTGACTCCACGATCCGGGGAATCCAAGAAGAAAATCTAATAAATGACTGAATCTATGGTGAAACACAGGGTGGATTCATTGCTTCTGTTGCAGTTTTGTATTTTTAAAATACATTTCTTTTCATATTTAATGTTGTACAGTTCATCCCCTTTATCAATCGTGGACCTTTTTTCCGTTATATACATATAAACATCTGGCCTACTTTCACACTCCTTCTTTCATTCTTTCCCCACCAGGGATTTTAACGCATGGAGGGGAGAGCGAAGCGAGCAGAGGGAAGTCGATAGAGAATGGCTGTGGCCCGTTGTCAGCCTCTGGGCTCCAGAACACCTCCGTTCAATGTTGATCGAAGGCCACATACCGGGTGGCCTGCTGTGGGCGGAGGTTTGGCCGGCCCCTACCAAAAAGGTGGAGGTATTTGAAATCCAAACCCGCGGTGGAGGGGTCGGCACAGACGTGTTGAGCGTTCTCATTTCTCCTCCAGCAGACATTGTTCCATCCAACGAGAAGTCAAATACAGAGCTGTGTTTGCTCTGTTAATGAGCAGATGGTTTCCTTTTGTTGGTATTGATCAAGCATTATGCAACAACTCCATGAGTGCGCAAGTCATTCACTTATTCAGTCCAGCCTTCAAGGCTCCAGGCTGGATTTCCATTATTTATTCCACTATGTACTAAAAAATAACCCCTGATCTGAGTCCAAGGGGAAAACTCTTTTTTTTTTTTGTGTGTGTGTGTGTGTGCGCATGATGTTTGTCACACACACAAACGACAAAATATCTGATATACAGCCGTATTCCAACAACAATTTGAACTTCTTATTGATATTTTGTTTCACTAAAATGATGGAATCTGTGTCCCATATTGTAGTCTAAAGGATTATTAGGAACACCTGTTCAATTTGTCATTAATGCAATTATCTAATCAACCGATCACATGGCAGTTGCTTAAATGCATTTAGGGGTGTGGTCCTGGTCAAGACTATCTCCTGAACTCCAAACTGAATGTCAGAATGGGAAAGAAAGGTGATTTAAACCATTTTGAGCGTGGCCTGGTTGTTGGTGCCTGACGGGCCGGTCTGAGTATTTCACAATCTGCTCAGTTACTGGGATTTTCACGAAAAAACATTTCTAGGGTTTACAAAGAATGGTGTGAAAAGGAAAAAACATCCATGCGGCAGTCCTGTGGGTGAAAATGCATTGTTGATGCTAGAGTTCAGAGGAGAATGGGCCAACTGATTCAAGCTGATAGAAGAGCAACTTTGACTGAAATAACCACTCAGTACAACCGAGGTATGCAGCAAAGCATTTGTGAAGCCACAACACGCAAAACCTTGAGGCGGATGGGCTGCAACAGCAGAAGACCCCACCGGGTACCACTCATCTCCACTACAAATAGGAACAAGAGGCCACAATTTGTGAGAGCTCACCAAAATTGGACAGTTGAAGACTGGAAAAATGTTGCCTGGTCTGATGAGTCTGGATTTCTGTTGGGACATTCAGATGGCAGAGTCAGAATTTGGCCTAAACAGCATAAGAGAAGAAGAAGAGAACATGGATCCATCATGCCTTGTTACCACTGTGCTGGTGGTGGTGTGATGGTGTGGGGGATGTTTTCTTGGCACACTTTAGGCCCCTTAGTGCCAATTGGGCATCGTTTAAATGCCACGACCTCCTGAGCATCGTTTCTGACCATGTCCATCCCTTTATGGCCACCATGTACCATCCTCTGATGACTACTTCTAGCAGTATAATGCACCATGTCACAAAGCTCCAATCATTTCAAATTGGTTTCTTGAACATGACAATGAGTTCACTGTACTAAAATGGCCCCCACAGTCACCAGATCTCAACCCAATAGAGTATCTTTGGGATGTGGTGGAACGGGAGCTCCGTGCCCTGGATGTGCATCCCACAAATATTGCTATCCATCAATATGGAAGAATGCTTTCAGCACCTTGTTGAATCACTGCCACGTAGAACTAAGGCAGTTCTGAAGGCGAAAGGGGGTCAAACACACCATTGTAACAGATTTTAAGCTTTATTAAGGTATTCTATGTCCTCTATACTGTACATACATTATGTCTAAGTGGTCATGCTAATGATTTTTCATTAGTTAACAGTTCAGTAGCTAAGCCTTATCGCTCTCACTTAAGTAAACTTGATACTTTTTGTGGTCACAGGTGTCTTTTTTTCTTTCTTTCTGACCAACAGTCCTGAAACCACAGTGCCACATTTGCACAATAATGCCAATAACACACAACCTCCCTGTTCCTCGAGGCAGAATCCCAGTTCTTCTATTTAGTTTTGTGTTCTGTGAGCGCCACAAATTCAATTCCGATTGGAGTTGGACAACTGACATCTCATAGTCTCCTCTGATTCAGGAAGCATTAGAAACAACACGCTGCTGCAGGCGAACACAAACGCACCATTGTGCACGATTACTGCATCGTTACAACCCATCGGTGCTCAGTAGTTCAATCTGAAGGGGTCTTCAACGTTGCAGGGTCATCGGCAGACGCTTTGTGTGTAGAAGGGCTGTGACTCGCCGTGCTGGTCCAAAGAGGGAGCAGTTGTGTCGTGGTTTGGGTTCTTGTGCTGTTGTTTTATTGAAGCATTCCGTTGTTTGTTTGGGGACTCGCTGAAATTGGAAATCTCTGCTGGCGACTGCTCTTTTTAATAAAACCGATTTCCTCAGACTGCTGCATGACAATAACACAACCATTTAGTTAATAACAGAAGTGCTGACCCAACGACCATGGCCTCTCATGGAGCTTCTGGCCCGTCGCCATGGTGATCCAGCCTCTGCAGAGCGATGCCTGCTAGAGTCCAATCTCACCTGCTCACACGCTGTAGCCTCAGTGGATCCTTCCTGACCCTCTCACTGCTGGCCGAAACATCAGAGCGAAGCTAGCTCATACCGCTATAAACATAACCTTCCCTCATACAGAGAGCTCATACAGAGAACATTCCAGTGGTTTTTGCAGTTGTTTTGTCTAGGTATGTCTTGTGTGTGTGTGTGTGTACACATCTGACTTCTGAGTCAGAGGAGACAAGTGTCAGCTGGCTTTAATTTAGCCGTCTCGTTCAGCTTTATCCGTATTCTTTTTCCTATTCAACAACGCACACACACACACACACACACACACACAGTCATGGTTGTTTTGTTGTTAAGTCTGTCTGGAATTCCTCTCCAGACTATTTCATGAATTCCACGCGTGAGAGAGCCTGCTGGTCCACTGTACCTGTGGCGATGCGATACCAGTCTTTGAACGCACCATAACAGCCTTTGTTTAACAGTAGCATGGTGCATGATATGAAAATGTGTGAATGTGACTTTACACAGAGCATCATTCCTCTTGTTGTAATATGATTTGACCTCCAAGAACTGATTGCAGGTCAGAAGACTCTTGTTCACTCACTGTGTATGAAGGCTAAACAAACCCTTTACGAAATTGCTGAGGTTGCTGGTCTCACATCTGAGTAACAAACACAATGCAGGTCTGAAAGCTGAAGGCAGCTATTTGTATTTTCAGTTTTTTCCCCAATGAATACCTCTTTAGTCAGATGATGTCCGTGTGCTTTATTTAAAGTCTCATGGTTGCCCTCTCTCCTTCCTCCGTCCAGGCCTTCAGTGTTACTGCGACCGCTGCAGCGCCAACTCCAGCTGCACCCCCAAGGACGACGGCGTCTGCTTCGTCTCCATCCGCAAGTCGGGCAGCCAGCACACCACGGAGCAGCGGCAGTGTGTGCACGGCAACGAGCTGATCCCCAGGGACCGGCCCTTCATCTGCGCCCCGTCCATCAAGCTCGACACGGGCATCTACCCGTTCTGCTGCAACACGGACTACTGCAACAAGGAGCCCGACCTGAACATCCTGCCTCGTAAACACACACTCACACACACACACACACACACACACACACACACACACACGCAGTTCCTCAAGCGAATTCATTCCAGCGGATCACTTTTCTTATGTCAGATATATTGTGGGTCCACCTTGTATTATGTAAGCTAAAGAGCTATAGATGTATTATGATGGTTACTGAAGTGGTGCATTGATTCACAAACAGGCAGGATTTTGAAAAATTTGTATCAAGGCTTTCTCATGGGGTAAAAAAAAAATTTACCCCTAGTGTCCGCTTGTCCGGTTCCGGTCCCAGCTGGCTCTTCATGGACTGCAGGGTGAAATCAAGTTTTTATTCATACTTTGAAATCAAAGTAAGCTGCTGCCCAGACAGAAGCAGGAACAGAGATTTCTTTCTTTCATGGCTTCCATTCATTGACCGTTGGGTTTCTAGAAGACAGAATCTATCCCAGCATGCAACAGTAAACACAAAGCCAGCAGTACCTGTGGCCGGGGGGGATTCAGCCTTTCTAGGTCATCTGGCCCTTCTGTTCTCAGGTGTATTTAATCTACATTCTCTTCAGTAGGTGGATGAAGAGCATGTAGACTGTTGTGTCTGTTAGCTTCAGGCCAAATCTCCCATCAACCTAGCAGATGGAGGTGGCCCCCGCCCCACTTGGCCCGCCAGCCTCCCGGCCGCAGCCCTACACACTCGCAGGTCTCACTTTGGATCCGTCTCACTTTGTACCTGCTCTTTGTATTCAGCAGACCGCACCACGAAGACCCCCCCCCTGGGGCCTGTGGCCCTCGCGGCGGTCATCGCCGCCCCGGTGTGCGTGCTGTGTCTGCTCCTGGTCCTGGCATTCTATGTTTGCCACAGCCACAGGGGCCTGGGGGCCGGAGGCGCCGGGGCCCACCACCACCACCACCACCGGGTGCCCAACGAAGAAGACCCCTCCATTGACCACCCCTTCATCACCGTGGGAACTACGCTGAAGGATCTAATCTATGACATGACCACCTCTGGCTCTGGATCAGGTACGATGGTCCATGCGAGGGCACAGAGGTCAATAACGAGGCTGGTGTTTTGGGGAATATATTCATTAGAGTGAGGTCAGAAGATAGATACTACTGAATACCACTTATGAATTGTGTGTGTGTGTACTCTGAAGCAATCAACATCTTAAAGTACAAGTCTATATAAAAGGCTGGCTGGCCCAGATTCAGACTGCACACACTGGCCTGGCAAAAGCTGTTGTCATGCTAGCTGTAAATTAGCACCTCTGTGTGGTGACTGGCACCTCCAACACGATGCCAAGCAATGACTTGGATTCAGTTTGTTTTAAGCTATTTGTACCATATTTGACAATATGAAAGTATGTGTGTGTGTGTGTCTGGTAGAGCTGTGTGGGCCTTTTTAATCACTGTGCCAAGTCAGAATCTGTGTAGTGTAACAGGAGGATTCTGATTGTCATTTCCTCACCGTTCCTGCCCTCGTTTTAGGTTTCGATATAAAAAAAAAATCTAAAAAAACACGACAAGCCTCCCGTATGTCAGAAGCAATCACCTCAGATGTGATAAAGATGTGTGATCAATGACTTGTATGAAAAAGGCCATTTACTTATTTATTTTTTCTAACGCCGGCTGTAAGCAGTCTGTGAAAGTGAGGGTGTCAATTTCAGACCTTTTTAGATCGCTTCATACCGCTGTAATCTCACGAGCTATCCTCATTTCATTGTTTTATTGTTTTTGACATCTCAAATGACTCCAACTTGCTTCTGGAAACATTCCAGCTGGTGAAGCTGTTACTGTGGGTTCATTGACTGAAGCGTGGAGTGTGCTACTACCTCCCACACGTGCTAAGCGTTCTTTCTCCGGGTGCTGCTTCTCTCTCCAGGCCTTCCGCTACTCGTCCAGAGGACCATCGCCAGGACCATCATCCTCCAGGAGAGCATCGGGAAGGGCCGCTTCGGCGAAGTGTGGCGGGGAAAGTGGCGCGGCGAGGAGGTGGCCGTGAAGATCTTCTCCTCCCGCGAGGAGCGCTCCTGGTTCCGCGAGGCTGAGATCTACCAGACCGTGATGCTAAGGCACGAGAACATCCTGGGCTTCATCGCCGCCGACAACAAAGGTGAGGTGAAGTCAGACCACATCCAGCAAGGAGAAGCTGAATGAAGAGAGATCAGTGAGTCGTGCCGGCTAAAGTGAAGGTGGATCAGAGCACATAGACGAGATCTTCATCAGGCCGCTGTGTTCCTTCCAGTAAGGACCAGAGCTGTCTGCAAAGGAGCTGCTGGTAGACAGTGTGGGGGAGTAACAGTCCTCAGCCAAGCACACATTACCACACCGTCTGACTGCTCTAGCAGCACACACACACCCCTGATATAATGCTAGAGGACATAGCTCCATGAGTAGATCTCCATGATGAGTGCAGAGCAGACTTTTCAGACTTGGTCAAGTCTGAACTCTTTTTACACAGAGTTGTAGAATCTGGCCCACGCGCCCTTCTTCAATGTGCTTATCAGACCATGAAATGCATGTGACCCGTAGAGCTCATATTTAGATGTTTTTAATGTCAGCTGAATATCAGTGCGGTACACAAACCGCCTTTGAATCCCCCTTCTGCTCTCGGACCCCCCCCCCTCCCCCCAACCCCATAACGTTTCAACCATCTAAATTGTTTTCTGGGGAAAAAAATCTTGATTTCATGATTTGCAAAAAAGAAAAGTGTGTGGATGTCTTATTTTTCCATTTTGTCTGGGGAACCCTGACATGTGGGGGGGGGGGGGGAATAACGACTAACAGGAAGAGTGAGTGACAAAAACTACAGGGGGATTTTATTGTGAAATATTTATAGGAAAATGTGTTTATCGCAGAATGAGTGGAGCTTTGCTTGAGGCTATTGAGAGGAGTCTATAAATACTGCAGTGAGGAAGAGCAAGTGACAGACTTTTATTGTGGCGGTTTTATAGGAAATGAAACGTCTTACAGCTGCTCCTTTTGACCATAAAATGCATCCCATCACCATCCGGCCAGACAGGTCGGTGTGATCTGGATGAGATCGCACACGTCACATGTTCAAACACATCTAAGCACCATGGGACGAGGACAGCAGCTTCATCTCCACCTTCCTGTGTGCTTAGATAACGGGACGTGGACTCAGCTGTGGCTGGTGTCGGATTACCACGAGCACGGCTCCCTGTTTGACTACCTGAACCGCTACACCGTGACCGTGGAGGGCATGATCAAGCTGTCCCTGTCCACAGCCAGCGGCCTCGCCCACCTCCACATGGAGATAGTGGGAACACAAGGTGAGAGACGCACACACTCAAACATGCAGGTCACAAACATGTAAATCTCCCTACAAATCCGTGCTCGTGTTGAACGTTCGGCTGTCCGTCTCCAGGGAAACCGGCCATCGCGCACAGAGACCTGAAGTCAAAGAACATTCTGGTGAAGAAGAACGGGACGTGCTGCATCGCGGACCTGGGTCTGGCCGTCCGCCACGACTCTGCCACGGACACCATCGACATCGCTCCCAACCACCGGGTGGGGACCAAAAGGTACCGCCCGCCCCACACTGACCCCCCCCCTGTTGGTCACCTTCTTCTTCTCCGTCTTGTTCTGTAAGCATAAAAAAAAAAAAAATCTTTGGCGCTGAATGAGCGAGCTGAACAGTTCGCGGTACCGAGAGGATCCGACCCAGACATCAGAGGGAGACAATGAAACGATGCAGACATGTACAGAGGGGGGGGGTTTCAGTCTGTGGGACTTTCCAAGGTCAAGGGGGTTGGATTAATATGCGTCATTCAAGTTTAGCTGGAAAAGCGTTCTGTGGGAGCTTCCCTCGTACGAGTGATTACGAAACTCGGCACAACCAGTTAGCTGATAAGCCTTGTGGACAAAGGCAAAAAGTTCCGCAGACGACACAGGAACAGGTCCAATAGTGGTGCAGTTCACTTTTCCTCTAAGTGTGCGTGCTCACGGGCCGCCACTCTGGACGCCTCTCATGCGGCGGTCACAGCTCGATGGTCATATGAAAAGCAGAATGTCCAGCACTCCCTTCAGTCCTTGTTCTTGGATGCTAACCCTGGGTTAGCTGAATAAACTGCAGCCACGGAGGGTTTGAATCTCCTGTCCTTTGCCTGTACGTTGACCAATGACGAGAGGCCCTTGGTGCCCTTGCGGTGGCGTGCTGAGTTTGGTTGCAATGCTCCGGAGATGACGGCAAAGCACAAGAGACCCACGGAGCTGAAGGGAAGCGAGTGCGCTCATGTTAGCATACTGAGGTCATCGTGTTCAAGGTAAAGCGACTAAACACTGTAGATGGAGAGTGGGGGCGGCTGCACTTGTTGCATAGGCGTGCATGAAAACGTCCCAAATAAAACCACCTGTGTGAAGGCCCACATGGTCTCAGGGTCTAACTAAAAGTGAAATAATGAGAAAATCTGTAGGTGGAAGCTGGTATTTTATCCGTGATGGAGCAACCACACAAATAGCTATTCATCTCGCCTCGCAGTCTACGTGTGGCTTCATGGGTCCCTCTGGGACCCGCTCGTTCTATTGTGCAGACTTGTCTAGCCGCAGGGTCGGAAAGGGAGCAGAACCGTCTCCTGCTTCCTCCTTCCCACAGTGATATCAGCATAGCTTTCATCCCGCTCCGTTTCTCTCCCTTGTTTGTTTACGACATGTCCTGTTCCAGTGCCACTAAATGATTCAGTGGAGACTAGAGCTCTGGCCTTGGCTGAAACACGTGTTAAAAATGGATGATCTGATGCCACCAGATACAGTACCAGTCAGAAGTTTGGACACACTTTGTCATTCTATTCAATGAGCTAGTGATGACACCACTGATAGCGTCTCTGAGTCAGACGAGCCACAACACAAACTACACACATTTGATGATCTTGGAGGCAGAATTCAACACCAGGTGGAACACTTCCTGCTGTCCTCGTGCACTTTGCTCTCAACTCTCCGTCATTTGACGTTTTCCTCTGCAAGTCAGATGTTGAGATGGAAGTAGCCAGCGACTGCGTAAGCAAGAATAAGGTTGACCTCTCCTCTCCCCGCTCAGGTACATGGCTCCAGAGGTCCTGGACGACTCCATAAACATGAAACACTTTGAGTCTTTCAAGCGGGCCGACATCTACGCCATGGGCCTGGTGTTCTGGGAGATTGCCAGCCGCTGCTCCATGGGAGGTGAGGATGCTGAACAGTGGGCGGATAGATGGCCTGAGGGATGAAGATACTGTCAAGAGTGTGCGTGAGTGGAAAGCGCCATGCATTTTATCACACTTCACACCTTTTTGTATGTTCCTATTGTGTCAGGCATCCATGAGGACTACCAGCTGCCCTACTACGACCTGGTTCAGTCAGATCCGTCGGTGGAGGAGATGAGGAAGGTGGTCTGTGAGCAGAAGCTACGCCCCAACATTCCCAACCGCTGGCAGAGCTGTGAGGTAAGACGCAGACGGCCTGTTAGTGAGCTCAGGTTCCATACTCGTACAATATTTTCACCATAATGGTGTCACGGCAGAGTCTATAGAGTCCAATTTTGTGTGTGTGTTAATAGATAAACGTACAGTTTCCTTCTAAGCGAGCTAAATGCTACGCATGTCTAAAATCACATGACTCATACAAATAACTTACAATAATTCTGGCTCATCAATAGTTTGATTCTATAGTACAGTACACTTTTGAGTCCTTCTCACTACCATGAAACACACACACACACACACACACCAGTTCCCACAGTCTCCAAAGAGGAAGCAAGTACTCAGGTCTGGTTTCAGTATTCAGTGTGTTGTACTCTCACACACATGGACACTCCCACCACTACACGGAGAGTGTTGCGTCCTGTTGGGAGTCGTTTGAGCTCACTGAGGTGATTTAAAGCAGCAGCACTGTGTGAAGGCTAAATGTTACCGTTTTATGTTATTGTTTATAGTGCATATTTCCATAAAAACCCAAATCAGGGTTAACGACTAGTGTGCAGTTCTACTTTGCAGTAGTGCCAGTTTGCACATGTGCAGTAGGGATGGGCAGGATGTTTGGTGTGACACGTGGCATGGCTTGTTGGCCTTCCTTCCTGTAAATGAGATGTTTAAGGCTATAACTTGATAGGGCCTAGTCCATCTTTTTGACGTGTAAACTAGAAGCCGTGAGGTGCTTCATCTGCCGCGGCTACAAACCGTCACCGGCAGCCACTATTTGATCGGGTCCCAAGCTGTTCCTCCAAACAAATGGTTCAGCTCCTGTCAGACAGGATCACAGTCTGCACCACGCCAGGCCACTTTGTAAACACAGACTGGCTCATGAGCAGCCAAGCCGGCTGCCCACACACACTGCTGAAGCTGCAGTAGACGCTCTCCTTCATGACGTCTCTGAAGAACTCTCTTTCTGTGGGCTGTTGGACACCAGTGACCTTTTGTCTGGCACCATCCAAACCTTTGAATGCTCGTTTGTGTTCTATTTGAGGCCCCATGCCTGGTTTTCGCCACAATGATCATGTTTCCTCCCCTCTGGTCCAAAGAAAATCCTCAGAAAGCCCTCTCCAACAAGACCTCGGTGAGGCAAGGTGACATGTGATGTCTTTCTCTGCCCAGCTAGCTGAAAACATCATGGCGTACAACTGTTACTGTGTGTTTGAATGAAACCAACACAGCGCCTTCTTCCCCCTCATGTAAAGGTTCTCCTCCCTCCCAATAGAGACCTGTGTGTCGGTCAGTGTAGAAGGACAACAATCGGCCCGAGGAATGTGTCTTAGCCCTGAAGGAGGTTCCGTAGCAGCGAGGAGACCCAGATGCTGTTCACAGCCTCACCAGCAGGGACGTGAAGGAGTTAGGATGCACTCGAGAGGCTCACAGCCTCGTGTTAAGGGGAAGTCACCACTTAAGGGAGGCAAGGGGGATAGTTATTTTAAAAAAACGGTGGGATTCAACCTCCGTGCCCAGAACATTGCACATGATGGGTCAGCTGAAAGTGTACAGAGGCGGTTCGCCTTTAGAAGAAGAGGTGAAGATGACATGAAGGAAATGCACAAGACAGTGAAACATCGGAGCCCCATAAGTGTCTTTAGTTGATCATCTTCTGAGTGTTTGATGGTAGCAAAAGCCTCAAATGACTGTTCTTATATTCAATTTTCTTGAATGTAGGATAGAAATATATTGAAGCATTATGCTTTTACAAGCCTTATTTATTGATATCAATGGGGTTTTACTAAAGTCCTTCTTATTGGGCTTTGGCTGATTTTCTAACTGCCGGGTGTTTGTAGGTTGCTCATCCAATAGGATGGAGATCAGAGCTTTGGGCCCCCGTAGATTCCCTTTGGTTCAGCACCGCTTCGCCCGATGCCACTTGGAACACGTCCATGACTTCCTTATATCGTACTGCAGATGGGTGTAGTTCCCCAAGATGTCGGCCCACCCCACATCCTGTTTTCTAAACCACTGTCTCCCCCCTCTCCCCTCTGCAGGCCTTGCGGGTGATGGCGAAGATAATGAGAGAGTGTTGGTATGCCAACAGCGCCGCCCGACTCACCGCTCTCCGAATCAAGAAGACCCTGTCTCAGCTCAGCCAACAGGAGGGAATCAAGATGTAGACTACCAAACACTCCCACACACACACACACACACACACACACTACTGTGGCTGGCCATATCGTTAGCATTATGATCTTCATTAGCATCATTGACTGTTCCTTTACTTTGAGGAGAGGTGAAGACTTCTCATCCCCTTGTGCTCTTTTTACTATTTTTGTTACATTCATTGACAAACTGCTGAGACATGCACCTGGAAGTCATGAAGCGTGTGCGTTGCACTTGGCAGTCACACACATGAACAGCTGGGCGGGCGGATCTAATGACGGATGCTTGTGCCTAACATCCACCCTCACTCCGAAATCCCAAGAAGACCCATCGGGATGACTGGTGTCCACCTGAAGCCCCGCCTCCACCCACTCATGCAAAAGAAACGATCCCTGATGGGTTAAGCGGCTGCCGGGAGTTCACCTAGGATGCCCCTTAGCCCCCCCCCCCCCCCCATAGCATGTCATTGTTGTCGTTGGAGAGTTGAGCCACTCTTCAGTAGGTCATTTTCATCTTTAAATAATATTCCCATCAGACCCGATCCA
The DNA here is from genome assembly GCF_949316345.1 of Pungitius pungitius. Lineage (NCBI taxonomy): Eukaryota > Metazoa > Chordata > Actinopteri > Perciformes > Gasterosteidae > Pungitius > Pungitius pungitius. The sequence goes on along the minus strand of NC_084918.1, from coordinate 15,178,146 downwards.
AATGGAACCAGTTGTGTTTGGTGAATCACTGCAGTCCCTTACGGGGGGGGGGCAGTGAGGCATTCCAGTTAACCCCATTGTCTTTTCTTAGTACACAACTTTTTGCTCTGGAAAAAATACTTTCAATTTTGTCCATGTGCACTTTGTCACGTTCTGCTGGGGAGCGAGCGGGCTGCAGCCCCGCCCCGAGTCGTGTTCCAGTAGCATTGGGAACTGAAGCTTGCACTCTGGGGGTCACGGGACACGTCGGGGAGCCCCCAAACCATCTCTGCAACAACTTGGCACCTTTCTTTCCCGTTAGTCCCTGTTGGACTGGTTGCTGTTTTCTTTCTTTCTGGTGTCATTACTGGACACGGGGACCTCATCCTTTTATTGTTTGGCAAACATGCTGCGACATATGCAATATACAGTAGATAAATGTGTCTATTTTCTATACTCTTCTAAACCGGCAAGAACAACGACACCAATCCGCTGCCACCATGCCTTCCAAAGCCAGCTGAAACCAGAAAGTGCCAGCGCTTTAACAACCCAGACTCCTCATGTTGGCTTCTGTGGCTGCGTGCGTACGTGTGTGCGTACGTGTGTGTGTGTGTGTGTGTGTGTGTGTGTGCGCGTGTGTGTCCATGCAGGAACGTGCAGCGACTCTGCACACCACCCCAAGATTTAAGGAGGGACACATGCACACAATGCCGTCACAGCACCCACAAGCCAGCTGACTCTCTGGTGCCATTCTGTCAACACCCCCCCCCCCCCCCCCGACACATGCATACATACACCTGAACACCCAACAACGTCAGCAACAACTCCCGGTACGGCTTCTCCCAGCGAGCCCGGGCCTGGGACCTCCAACTGTGTTCAGTTGGAAACAACGATGTCACCAAGAAGCCCCTCAATGGCTTTTGGGGTAAAAAAAAGAGGTGAATAAAGGACACAAAGACTTGTGAGCATTAATAATGTAAACTCTTTATTTTGTTCTTCTCACATGAGACCTGCTCAAGCATTTCCTTCTTTGTTGGACGCTCGATGAATTACATTCTTTTCAAAATATAGCAAATGGAGATTTACAAAGCCATAGATTTCCCAGGTCATGTATTTTCTTTTTTTTATTGTGGCAAACTATTTCTACTAGAATGTACATTTACGCAAAAAAAAATGAATTATGTGTTTAAAAAAAAAAAAATTAGAAAGAGAAAAAAAAATGTTTTCCATTTCATCTTAGCAAGCCTTAAGGGACCAACACGAGAGTCAGGATGTGCTCTTACTATGTTTTTCTTTATTTTCTTATAAAAAATGATATACATATATTTAATTGATTACTATAAAAAGTTGGTGTCATTATTCTATCTAAAGGACAAATGTATGTAGCACCTGATTTAATGGTTTGTTTCACTCAAGTGTTCGTCCTGTTGAACCCACCAAGGGCCTCATGGACCTTCAGCGCCCACCCCAGGCCTCGTTGGGGTGAACCCCCGAGGGGAAAGGGGGTGTTTCCCGTAAAGAGAGGGGATGCGTAAATTGTGCCTAATTATGCATGTTCAGAAACTCCAACTATTGGCATCCGGATCCTTTCAAACAGTCACAGCATCAGCAGTGGGGAGATCTCCGTGTGCACCGGGTCACGCCCACGTCCCCCCACCACTGATGCCCAAATAACACAGAACTTTCCTTTGGGCTGTTTTGGCTGATCCGTGATAGAGAGCAGCACGAGGCCTTTCAATGGTGAGCGGCTCTTGTGCCGTGTAGAGGGGGGGGGGGCTCAAGTACCACAGCGAGCGTTCTCCGTGGCGCTGATAGCACATGAGGGCCTGAGTGGGACGGGGGGGGGGGGCTCCTGGGTCTGAGTCCGAGTCCCTCGGTCCACAAGTAGTCCATCTGAGTGCAGGACGTGTGAGCAAGGACTGCTGGGGGAGGAGTTACTGCTGGTGGGGGGGGTTACCTGTGTTACAAGTATTGGTGTTCTCCGTGTTCTCTTCCTTGTGGATTCATGATGTTCTGATGTGCTGCTACCTGTTTGTCCGCCTCGCTTTACTCCAGAGGCGAGAGCTGGCGTTGGATGTCAACATCCTCTGATTGATTGTTCTGTGCCATGTTGCTCCGCCCCCCCCCCCCCCCTCGTCCGATGGATCTCCCAGATCCACTGGTGTCACTCAGCTGCCCTGGTGTTCCCCCAAACCACTGTGGCATCTTTTGTTCTGGTTCCATCCGACCTGCAGAGATACAAATGAGGCCGAGGGACCTGTTTGGTAAACGGTTCATGTTGGCGTACAAAAGCCTTCTAGCTTCTTCTAGCTTTTAGGTCCCCGTACCATCAGAAGCACTTTTTGGTTCAGAATTCACAGCTTCTTGCAGTCTGTCAAAAATTCTCAAAGCAGTCAATGTTTTAGTGGTCGACAATTCAAAGTATAAAACCAAACCCTTGCACGTCAAAATTGAGCTTTATGAAATTTGTGCCCTATTTAGACAAACCGGTCACTTTGTTCTGAGCTTTCAGGTGTTGGTCCTCATCAAAGGAGGAGGTGATGGGACAAACATTCAATGTTGAATGTGTACAGAAGGGGTCACACGGGGTTCTACAGAGAAGACCAGGGCCATGTGTGTGTGGTTCCATTAGCAACGTCCTTCTCTGGGACATCAGAGACAACATCAGCGCCTCTGGTACGTCTCTAGTAGGACGACTTGGTTTAGTCTTAAAGTCACCAGCAGCCTTCTACTTTCTTCTTTCAGAAACCCAAACTGTAAAAACGTGTCTTCAAAGACCAACGTCTGTCTCCTTGCCTGTTTTTCTGTCTCTCGTCATTCTACATCCTCTAATTGACTTTAACAGATGTCTCCTCACGACCCCCCGTCTATTTAGATGACTCTTAGGGGGCGTGGCCTGTCACCCCTCCTTTCCTGCTTAGAGGCTGAACTCCATCTACGCCAGCAGCTCCTGTGAATGTAGGTTCCTCAGCCCCTCTCTTGTTAGGCAACGTGGGTGTCACGGGGCCAGCCCCCCAAACCCCCCCACCCCCCCGCTCCGTGGCACCAAAGCTTTATCGTGTTTATTTGCTGCCTTCTTCTTCGGCCTCATGCGATGGCGTCATAGATGTAATAAAGCATCATTAACATTTTGGAAAGGTCACTTAATCCAAGAGAAAATACCTCCTTTCAAAGACCAATGCGTTTTACCTCACTGTGTATCTATTCTCGCTTTGTTTACGCCAAGTTTGCTATTTCTCTTTGTTTCTATGAAATGCTTAAAAAACAGAATCCGAGTTGTGTGTTTGCTGTTGCTCCGCCCGCTGTGTGCGTGTACAGTCAAAGCGCTTTACAAAGGTCCCCTCGTCTGAGCTCCAAACGCCTTGTTCAACATGTTCTTAGTTTAATGACAAAAAAAGGAGTCAGTGTGCTGGGAGGGGGAGGGGGGGGGGGGGCTGCAAAGCGGAAGAAAAGACACCTCAGACCGCTGAACCATCTTCACCTCGAGCCTCTTGGATTTCTAGACATATTCTGATGTTTTTTTCTAAAGTGTGTACAGATGATTATGAATGAGAGCTCCACATAGGAAGAGATGATTGACACGTATGTTACTTTTAACATAGCTCAAATAGAAAATGGTGTGAATAAAGAAACCACGTTTCACTACAGAAAGCGTCTCATTGTCTCATTCCTTTGTGCTTGTGTAGCGATACAAGTTGCTGCCTCACTAACAGCAGCAGAGGCCTGACCACTTCCTTCCTCTGCTCACTGGGTTCAGGCCTCACGCAGTCGCAGGACACCGCCAGCAGGGGGAGCCGCTGTGCTTCCCTCACTGCGCCACACCAGGAGGAGGGGGGCTTTGACTGCTGACCTGGGGGGGGCTTTTTTTCTGTTTCCCTGTCTTTCTGATGCTGCGTGTCTCTCTCGCGCTTTGCTGCGCACAACGCATGTTTTGGTTTTTTTGGGCCCCTGCAGGGGGTCACGACCACCAGTTTGGGACCTGCCTTTTCATTTGACCACGTTGGGGATCTACAGCCATCACTCTGCTGCATGTCTCAGACTGTTTCATCATCTGAATTTAGGGTCAAAGGTCAGTCCACATTGTATGTCTTTTAGAACATGTTAATGCTTCACCCCTTATTTCCCTGAACACTACTTAAACGAGGCCTATTAAGCTCTTTATCTCATCGGATAAATGTCTTTTATTGTCAATGCGCTACTTTACGAAACATCCAGGAAAAATAGGTCATTTCATAGAGAAGCAGCCAGAGCTCACACCACAAGAGAGGAGACGCTTCTTTATTCACACAATTATTAAAAAGCAACAGCAGCACGGGTATACATTCAGTAGCTCGCGTACAGGTTTCTACATAACATTATTGTGTCCTTCCACCTATTTGACTCTCTCTCACACACACACACACAGGAAATGAAGCACCACGAGCAGATTACAGTCAGCATGCAGAGGCAGCCGCACACGTCTCACACCTCCTGTCTGCTCTGAGGGGGACTGGTCTTCTGTGTCCTTGTCCCCGTCCCCACCCCCACCCAGAGAAGTGTCACAGGCTGGAAGTGTCCAATCATCAGGAAGCTCAACATTGTCCCCTTGAGTCCAGCTTCTGCTTTTATTTTCATAAACCAGAATGTATTTACCTGCAGCAGCAGCTTCACAGCAGAGACGCTCCGTGTCCTTTCAGCGTCACCAGCTTCACAGCAGAGACGCTCCGTGTCCTTTCAGCGTCACCAGCGTCACAGCAGAGACGCTCCGTGTCCTTTCAGCGTCACCAGCTTCACAGCAGAGACGCTCCGTGTCCTTTCAGCGTCACCAGCTTCACAGCAGAGACGCTCCGTGTCCTTTCAGCTTCACCAGCGTCACAGCAGAGACGCTCCGTGTCCTTTAAGCGTCAGCTGGCGGGTTCAAAGTTCAAAGGCGGGGAAGCAGGAGGCTTCGGGGTGTGAAAGCTCTGACAGGTAGTAGATGGCTCCTGCCATACCTGAAGAGGAGAAACACGTCCATTACTGTCCCTCAACTGGATCGCTCTCATCGAAGGTGTGTGTATATATATATATATATAATTAGGGCTGTCAAATAGCGCGTTAACAACGTTAATTAGTTGTTGTTAATTACGTCAATTTTTGTATCACATTTCAGGGTGACAAATTATTAAGGTCAGGAAAGTAGCTCTTCCTCTAGGGAATGCACTTCATCCTATACAACACATTGCTGCCCCCTGCAGGCACATGTCAGGTTCAGCAAGTCGTTTGCGCCACGCTGAATGTTCGCAGCCATTAACCAAATCAACCTCGGATCATGTGACCAACACAACAGCAAAATGTTCCAACACGTTGGAATTCGAGGCTGGTGAAGCGCGTGAGCAGAAATAAAGAGGCCGACATCGCCATACTTGCCAACCTTGAGACCTCCGAATTAGGGAGATATTCAAAAGGACCGGGGGGGGTGCGGGTGCGCGGTGGTGGGGAGAAGGTGGGGAGAAGGTGCGCGGTGGTGGAGATGGAGAAGGTGCGCGTGGTGGAGGAGGTGGGGAGAAGGTGCGCGGTGGTGGAGATGGAGGAGGTGCGTGGTGGAGATGGAGAAGGTGCGCGTGGTGGAGATGGAGAAGGTGCGCGTGGTGGAGATGGAGAGGGTGCGCGTGGTGGAGTCAGTACCTTCAAACAGAGAGTAGGGTCTGTCGGGGATGCGACAGCCGTGCGTCCCGTAGGCCAAGCACCACTCGGCGAACTGCAGAGAGGGTTTGTAGACGTTACTGACAGTCCACCACACGCAGGAGGAGGTTCTTCCTCAATGTCACCAACCAATGAGCCTCTGAGCCTCTCAGCAGGCTGGTAACAATCAGCAGATGGTACATTGAGCCCCGTGGTTGGTGATGCCTGACAATGCAATATAATAATAATGGAGCTTTCATAACTAAATAATACCTCCACATTTGTGCAGAGACTGCTGGGTCCCTTTAGACAACGAGGAGACATAAGGTTGTAGAACCACTTGAGCCTGTTAGGCTGTTACCGTGACAACCTGGGCAGCTCATTATCATTGGACCAGACCCATCTTCTTCGTCTGTTAGCATCGACCTTTGCAGGTACCTCAACTTTTGAGCCGGCCTCAGACACGAGACATCAAACCCAAAGCAACAGAAGACTTGTTAAAACCAGGTGCCTTTGTTACCCAAAATGCAAAGCGCCCAGAAGCTACAGCAGCCTCAGACCTAACTGCGGCTGACTCAGTGACGTCACTACGTCCCACCTTGCAGGCGCGGTAGAGGTACTTCTTGTCCTGGGTGAGCTTGTACAGCGACAGGAAGGCGTAGCCGTTGCCGGCGGCGCCGTGGCAGACGCCGTAGCCTTTCCTCAGCAGGCCCCGCTGCCAGATGACCTCGCCGCAGTCCGCCGCCTCCTTCAGGTACTTCTCCTCTTTGAACACCTGGGGGGCACATGGAGCCACACTCTGAGTGGAGGAGTGGATCACAACACACGCTGCCAAAAGGGGGTGGATCACGCCCACGCCAAGTCACGGATGCAACCAACTAACATCAATCCCAACCTGGGCATGCCCACGGCCAGTACAACGACAAGCTCGGTGTTGCATAGCAACAGGAGCCATGTGACACTCCCTGCATGGCCGGTGACCGTCTCTCTGTAGCGGAGGACTAAGGAGCGGCGTGTCTCCACACTCACCCGGTGCGCCATGATGAGCATGTGCACGACGCCGGGCGCTCCGTGGCACCAGTGCACCAGGCGGTCGCTCTCGTTGCTCAGCGACGACGGGAAGTTTCCCGAGCGGAACCTCTTGTGGCGGACGTAGTCGACGCTGGGGCGGACCAGCTCCGACAGGACGGCGGGGGGGAGCCGCGCTCCCGGCTGCAAGGACAGACGCTTTTTAGTCAGAGTCCATCCCGGCCAGCTACGACGCACAGGGCGGCCACGGCAGAGCCAACAGAGGCCTTCTGCGGTTTCACCCTGCGATGCGCCGCCTGCTGCCACATCGCTTCCTGTCGTTAACAGGGAGGAGATGGAGGCGTCTCCCAGAGACTCGCGTCATGTTGTGGGTGACAGGTGGGCTGTAGCTCTTTAACATGCCATCATTGTCCCACTGATGGCCGGAGCTCGCCCAGTCGCTAACATGAATCCGAAATTTGAGCGGGCCTCACCTGCATGAGCGTGCAGAAGATGCCGGCCAGGCCGTGGGCGGCGCCGATGTACTGCTTCTTGTGCCATTCGTACAGCAGGGGGCAGCGGTCCGTCTTCTTCTGCCCCAAAGACAGGTTCTTCCCCGATTCCACGATGGCCGTCGCCACCTGGGGAGGGACAGGGAGGGACAGGTCTTTGCTCAGAGCTTCATCTAAAGCTGTGTGTGTGTGTGTGTGTGTGTGTGTGTGTGTGTGTGTGTGTGTGTGTGTGTGTGTGTGTGTGTGTGTGTTGGTGGATATGTTATATCTGGACTTTTCACCTGATTACACACCAGCATTACGAGGACCTATATGGTATTTACGGACCATGCTGAGGTCCTCATAAAACAAAGAGTGTAAACGGCTTATAACTGTTTAAGTAACATACTCTCTCTTTTTCGTGGAAAGTCCTTTTTTACCACTTTACCTGATTTCTGTGTATCACAGTGTATAGAACAGCGCCGCGTAGCGTCCTGACCATGCTGGTGCTGTTTCATACACATTTTGACACACACGGTTAAAATTTCGCGGGCTGCCTTGTGATTGGCTGGTTTTTCCTGCGGAGCGGGACAGGGTGAGTGACGTCGGAGGGGCGGGTCAGTCACGTTGGAAGGACTTACGGACGTCAAGTACAAGGTCTATCAGCCCTTTAAAGATGAAGACAGGCTTGAATACCTAGCTCCGAGATGAAACCGTGTGAGGTGAGATATGATGGCATGCTTTATGATTTTTACGTACGAACGTCAAGTACAAGGTTCATCAGTTTTTTAAAGATGAAGACATGCATGAGTAGCAAGCTCCGTGAGTTACGTTAGCTCCTGGTAGCTCCGTGTATAGCTAGCTCCGAGTAGCTCCGTGAATAGCTAGCTCCGAGTAGCTCCGTGTGTAGCTAGCTCCGAGTAGCCCCGTCTGTAGCTAGCTCCGAGTAGCTCCGTGTGTAACTGGCTCCGTGTAGCTCCGTGAGTAACGTTAGCTCCGAGTAGCCCCGTGTGTAGCTAGCTCCGAGTAGCCCCGTGTGTAGCTAGCTCCGAGTAGCTCCGTGAGTAACGTTAGCTCCGAGTAGCTCCGTGATTAACGTTAGCTCCGAGTAGCTAGCTTTGTATAAAACGGAGCTAGCTACAGTTACGAATGGAGGAGATGAGACCGTGTGAGGTGAGATATGATGATATGCTTTGTGTTTTTTTAAACGAACGTGCAAAACGTAGCGGACATGCTAGGGACTTTCTTAACTTCTACAGTTAATCTTAGAGCATCTAAAGATGTTCTTAAATTGTGAAACAGTGTTAAATTAAAATTTGAATTGCGCTGTTATGGATTTTCTTATATTATCTCCGTTTATTACTGATTTAAATGGCTATAGAAAGTTTTCTGATCGTGCATGTTCTATAAATAAAGATAAAAATGCTGATAGCCTTCTTTGGTCATTTCAGTAACAAAATATGCATCGGCGAAGACGCTTAAATCCGAAGGATGATGCCAAATTTTACATTGATACTGGAGGGGACAAAGTGGGACTTGATGTCAAATACATCAATGCCTTCAAAGGTAAGTTGAATGTTTGGATTTTGTAATCCTGATTAAAGTATGAATGAACTTGACTGATGTTTTTTTCTGTCTGTCTATGAAATAGGTCGCGGCATCTTCACCTCGGCTCCATTTGATAAAGGAGACTTTCTGTTAGAATATAGAGGTGAACTAATAAACCATAAAGAATGTCAGAGGAGACAGAGCCTTTACCATGACCACCTTAAGGTGTTCATGTTCGAGTTCCATTTTAATGGAAAACTATGGTGGTGCGTATCATGTCAATGCTTAGTCTAATTAAACGACACATTGCCTTTATTTTATATATTTACTCTTGTGAAACTAATGTTTACTTGTGTTTTTGTAGTGTTGATGCAGCAAAAGAGGATAGGTCTCTTGGAAGGCTTGTAAATGACGATAATGTAAACCCCAATGCCAAGATGAAGTACCTAAACATCCAAGGGAAGCCCCATCTGTGTTTGTTTGCAGCACGAGACATCAGTCAAGGAGAGGAGATCACCTATAATTATGGTGACTCTGACTGGCCATGGCGATGCAAGGTAGTCAAAATATTTCTTTGTGAAAATGAAGTTCTCCTTGCTCTTTGCTCACACGCAGCTTTGATTTTACATATTAATTTTTCAATATGAAAATGGTTTTTGACATTGTGGGTTGATGGGGTACAAAAGACATGCTGCTACATACAAATATCGAATTTCTGCTGTATTAACTATTCAGTTTTTACTTGAACCCTTTGGTTTGATGTTTATTGTTAAAATCTTCAGAAATATTAAGGAAAGTCTTCTGATCGTCCACCCACTCCCTTTCTATCTGCTACAGATGATCACTGCGAATGAGCTGATGGAGTCTGCTGCAAGTGACGAGGCCAACAAGATTGAGACCTCTGTGGATGGCCTGAGTCCAACATGTCCACAACATAGTCCCCCCAAAAGGGTTGAAAAGGTAAACTAAGTCTAAACTTAATTACTTGTGAAAAAGCATTGAATCATGTTTCATGTGTTTGTGCAGTTGCCTCATTAAAAGCCTAAATATTCTCTCTAATGGTACATTTCCAGTTTCTCTATTCATTGTCCTCCTTTTCTATCTGCTACAGATGATCACTGCGAATGAGCTGATGGAGTCTGCTGCAAGTGACGAGGCCAACAAGATTGAGACCTCTGTGGATGGCCTGAGTCCAACATGTCCACAACATAGTCCCCCCAAAAGGGTTGAAAAGGTAAACTAAGTCTAAACTTAATTACTTGTGAAAAAGCATTGAATCATGTTTCATGTGTGTGTGCAGTTGCCTCATTAAAAGCCTAAATATTCTCTGTAATGGTACATTTCCAGTTTCTCTATTCATTGTCCTCCTTTTCTATCTGCTACAGATGATCACTGCGAATGAGCTGATGGAGTCTGCTGCAAGTGACGAGGCCAACAAGATTGAGACCTCTGCGGATGGCCTGAGTCCAACATGTCCACAACATAGTCCCCCCAAAAGGGTTGAAAAGGTAAACTAAGTCTAAACTTAATTACTTGTGAAAAAGCATTGTATCATGTTTCATGTGTGTGTGCAGTTGCCTCATTAAAACCCTAAATATTCTCTAATGGTACATTTCCAGTTTCTCTATTCATTGTCCTCCTTTTCTATCTGCTACAGATGATCACTGCGAATGAGCTGATGGAGTCTGCTGCGAGTGACAAGGCCAACAAGATTGAGACCTCTGTGGATGGCCTGAGTCCAACATGTCCACAACATGGTCCCCCCAAAAGGGTTGAAAAGGTAAAATAAGTCTAAATTGTATGTATGTATGTATGTATGTATGTATGTATGTATGTATGTATGTACACATACATATAATATATGTATGTACACATACATATAATATATGTATGTACACATACATATAATGTATGTATGTACACATACATATAATGTATGTATGTATGTACACATACATATAATGTATGTATGTATGTATGTACACATAATATATGTATGTACATATAATGTATGTATGTACATATAATGTATGTATGTATGTATGTATGTATGTATGTATGTACACATACACACATACATATAATGTATGTATGTATGTACACATACACACATACATATAATGTATGTATGTATGTACACATACACACATACATATAATGTATGTATGTATGTATGTATGTACACATACACACATACATATAATGTATGTATGTATGTATGTATGTACACATACACACATACATATAATGTATGTATGTATGTATGTATGTATGTACACATACACACATACGTATAATGTATGTATGTATGTATGTATGTACACATACACACATACGTATAATGTATGTATGTACACATACACACATACGTATAATGTATGTATGTATGTATGTACACATACACACATACATATAATGTATGTATGTATGTATGTACACATACACACATACATATAATGTATGTATGTATGTATGTACACATACACACATACATATAATGTATGTATGTATGTATGTATGTATTTATATGGTGTATAGGGACAGTGGTGTATAAGGACATTAGACATGGGAATTAAAATCAGAATCGACATTCTCGATCTAAATCTACTAGCTGTGTGTGTGTGTGTGTGTGTAGTCGCCTCTCATGGTGTATGGGGACAGTTTTATATGAGGACATTCTCTGAATCTACTGTGTGTGTGTGTGTGTGTGTGTAGTCGCCTCTCATGGTGTATGGGGACAGTTTTATATGAGGACATTCTCTGAATCTACTGTGTGTGTGTGTGTGTGTGTAGTCGCCTCTCATGGTGTATGGGGACAGTTTTATATGAGGACATTAGACTCTTTAACTCAACAACGGTGCTTTTGAGGAACTAACTGCTCAAAACTCATAACTAATCTTGGTACACACATTTAATGGCAAAGATAAGTTACCTGATTTTATTTTAATGCTTCAAAATGGCACTTTGGCTTAATTGTGCCCCTTACAAATCAATCATCCAGCCCCCAGCTCAACGGTTGACCTACGTGTATGAAACTTCGTAGTCATGTATAACGCATGTAAACTAAAAGTGTCTTGGGATAGCCCCCTAAAAAACATAACTCTTTGTTGTGAAAGCATACAGATGTCGCACTATATGACTGATTGACCTGAAATGTGGCACACATGTTAGAACTTATAAAATACCAACATGTCAATGTGACACTGTTAAATATACATTATATATATATATATATTTTTTTTTTAACAGTGTCTAAAGCATCACCTGGTGTCCGCAACAATATCCTCTTTGGACAAATGTGTCCAATGTGTGGGACCTGTATCCTCCTTCAAGTGGGTTGGCTATGAATGCAGAGGTGAGCTATTTAGTGAATTAGTACAGAGTTTGTCTTTGGGTATTGGGTCGATATATTTGCTGTGTTCTAATGTACACACCATTCTATAATGAAACTCTTACATATTTCTTCGTTCACAGCATAATAAGCTGATATATCAACTATTTCTCATAATTGTGAAATGTGTAAACATCTGTTGTGATGAAGTTGACATAGTTGGTGTGGAATATCATTCAGATTACTTAAAAGGTGTTTTATTTTGGCACTGACCAGATCTGTTGTGCTTTAATGCTAGAGGTTTTTCTCCAATACATTTGTCATTACAGTTAAAGGTACAAACATGGGCATTTAAATTATTAAAGGGGAATCTTTTGCATTATGCATTTCAGATCTCTATTGATCTGACACAACAACTTATAATAAATCTGTGGTATTGAAACTTATACTAAATATTCAAAATGTCTCAGTTTGTTCAGGAGTCTGGCATAAATCCTGCCTCAGGAAAATGACGAATGATAACCAAGACCCATCACAGGTCAGTTGGACACAGAAAACAGAACAAAGTTTGTTGAACTCTTAACTGTCTGGAGCTGTCCATCACGTAAAATCCTTTCGTTTTCTTTCCAGTTTCTCGATCAAATATCTGATGATGATGACGATGATGACAACGACGAGTGTGTGTCGAGTGAGGAATACATACCAGACTCGGAAACCCATGATGAGGATGATGATTCAGATGCAAGCATCCCCATTACCCCAAGTCAGTTGAAAGCCGGATGGATTAAAGTAAAACCAGTGCTACCTGATGTTGGAACAGCCCATGGGTCAGACAAAAGCATCCCAGTTCTGTCCAGTTCATCAAAAGGTTGCCCATCTGCTGCTGAAACATTGAATTCTCCCAAAGACTTGACAAAGGAAAAGTGTGAAGTTGAGCTTAAACAAGTAAACAATCTGACCATGACCAAAAAGAATTACTGTTATGTTTGTGGTAAGCCACAAAGCAAAATTTCCCGCCATTTGAAAACACACAAGACGGATGCTGAAATTGTAAAAGCATTTTCCCTCCCTGAGCACTCAAAAGAGCGCAAGATTTTGGTAGAAAAGATGAGGAATAAGGGAAATTTTAGACACAACACTGCAGTTTTAAAAGATGGAACAGGGCCACTGAAAGTGAAAAGAAAACCAAAGGCTAAAGCACTCGCTGGAAAGTTTATTCACTGTATGTACTGTCAGGGCATGTACATTCGTAAGGAACTTTGGAGACATGCCCGCAGATGCCCCTTTAAGCCAGAAAACACTGAACTGAATAGAGAACCTGGGAGAACAAAAGTACTGGCTTTGGCTGAAGCTCAAGAAAATGCATTCTGTCAGCAGATCTCAAGCGGAGTGTGGAAGATCCTTAGTGTCATGAAACAGGATGAGGTTGCCTCTGTTGTGCGAAATGACCTCTCCATTATTAATTTAGCTCAGTCACTCTACAACAAACAAGACCCTACTAAGTACGAGTACATACGACAGAAGCTCCGTGAAGTGGGGCGTTTGTTGCTATGTCTGCGTACAGACTTCTCTGTGCATAACCTAGAGGAGGCTGTTAAACCTGCTAACTTCCAGAGGGTTGTGCAAGCTGTAAAGAGAGTTTCCGGTTTTGATGAAGAAAAACACTCGTATGCAACACCAAGCCTCGCTCTGAAATTGGGTCATACACTTCAGAAAATTTGTGACATTGTTCATTGTAGGGCCCTCATGGCCGAAGATGAGGACCTGATCAAGTCCACTGACATGTTCAAGAAGCTCTACACCACCAAGTGGTCTGAGGTGGTGTCTCACGGTGCCCTGAACACATTGAGTGATGCAAAATATAACAAGCCATCAACATTACCCTTCACAGAAGATGTTCAGATCCTTCATCGGCACCTTGAGAACTCTGCAGAAACTGCCTTTCGCAACTTGGAGGAGGCCAGTACTCAGAACTACGCACAACTTGCAAAGTGTACACTTGCACAAATCATTGTGTTCAATCGAAGACGTGCTGGGGAGGTTTCAAAAATGCGCCTCAAAAGTTTCCATGAAAGAGACAATACGAAGCTTCATGAAGATGTTGCAATGGGGTTGTCGAAGACTGAACAGAGACTCTGCAACTATTTCAGCCGAATCGAAATAATGGGGAAAAGGGGCAGAAAGGTTGCAGTTCTGCTCACACCAAGCATGGTGGAGGCTCTGTCACTCCTTACCAGCAAAAGAATGGATTGTGGTGTTTGTGCCACAAATGTCTTCCTGTTCGCCATACCCAACTCGATGAGCCACTACAGAGGACAGGACTGTTTGCGTGTTCATGCAAGCGAGTGTGGAGCAAAGCACCCCGAGTACCTCAGGTCGACACAGCTCAGGAAACATGTCGCCACACTCTCTCAAGTCCTTAATTTGAAAAACAACGAACTTGATCAAGTTGCAGATTTCCTGGGTCACGACATCCGTGTTCACCGGGATTTCTACAGATTACCAGTTCCCACAACACAACTGGCAAAGATTTCCAAATTGCTTTTATCGATGGAGAAAGGGAATCTTTCCACCATGCAGGGGAAATCACTGGACGAAATTGAAGTGGAAGGTTTGTAAACAAATTAACACTTACAACACACCTGATTGTGGTTTACATTTTACAGGGCAAACATTGCCAGAATTATATGTATACATAATATCTGCAAATAATTGTTGAATCTCCACCCACAGACACACACTACCCTGACACGCCCAGAATGGGTAGGAAAGGGTTAACTTTAAGTAGAAATGTGCTAAATTAACCTTTTAAAATTAATTTTATGCATTCCTTAAAAAGCTTGACTTTTGATTTTTAACGATTGCCCTCTCATCCAAATTGGCTCTTTAGTTTACACTGTGCAGCCACTTGTGGCCTGAAATAATGTTACTATATAACAAACACACATCTCAAACTTTGATTTTTAGTTATGTCCAGCCACCCATGAGTGCTACTAATATTTTTCAGATGAAATTGCATTAAGCGACGCTGAAGAAAAGGACAGTGGGAGTGAATCAGATGACGGTTGCACAGCAGGCAGAGGATCAGAGGGTGGGACTAGCGAGCCTGTAAATGCTGCATCCGACTCTACAAAGCAGGTCCATGGCTTTGACGATGCAGGTAGGTTCCCTCACTTTATAGTTGTCACTGTTGACCAAATGTACTTAAATTCAATTTGAAAATAAATTATTGTGAAATTTGTTTTAGCAGGAACCGTGTCGTCCACAGTAAATGAGAGCTACCCTCTCTCTGAAGGTAAGCAAAGTTTGATGGTAGAGCATCTTTTTAAAGTACTTGGACACAAAAAGGCATTGCTACAAGGTGTAGAAGAAAGAAAAGGCCAAAATAATAATTATTTTTGTGTGATCGTTTTTGTCTACTTCGTGTATCTTCCAGGAAAAGATGCTGGGTCCAGAAGAGGGACAAAGAGAGCGTGGTCTAAATGTGAGGTTCAAGCGGTAATGCGGCACTTCAAAGACCATATTCGTAAAGGTCACTTGGCCACCAAGAACGAATGCAGTCACTGCAAGTTGGTTGAAGGACCCGTCTTGGAACAAAGAACTGTGCAAAATGTCAGAGACTTCGTCCGGAATCGGGGAACAGCTGAAAAAAGACGGTCCCAGCTGTAAACAAACAAGCGTTTTTGTTATTTGTTCTACATCCTTTTTTGTCTTATCTGTTGATTAGGTAAATTTCCATGGTGCGATGAAAAAATGTTATGTATGTCCTGCCCATCGCTCTGTCGTTCTCTTCGGTTGTTTGGTAAACAGGACTTGTTTTTCCAAAAGCACTAGTCTTTTGTAAACAATTGTTTCATAAAATAGTTTACAAAACCACTGTAGTCTGGTTGCTTGTGTCCTGAGTGGGACAGTAATAAAAAAATCGCCCCAGCTCATTGTTGTGTTTTTCATGTTAAGTGAAACCCAGGTTGTAGGGGCTGATCTCCCTCTGCATAGATGGATCATTAGATAATATAGATAGATTTCTACACATACTGTCTCAGTTTGAGGGGCTAAATTTGTATGCCACTAATTTGGCCATCCTTTAACAATATTTTTTTATATTAAATTGATGGTTCCAGTAATGCTGTGTCCAGTCTGTGTGTATTTATGTTAATGAGGAGGGCGGGATCATTGTCCCTTTAAAGACCCAATAGTGTTTTCTTGGTCCTTATAAGTCATACTTTTGTCAAAATAAAAATGTCTACCTATACCACAGTATAATTAGGTTGCTGTGTATGAGGTTGTGTAGGGTGTATCTGAAATCTAAAGTGAGCTGATTTTTTTTCAGATTTTTTGAAGTGTTTTAACCTAACTGCCAAAGCTGAAGGACCTCAGGAAAGGGTAGTCCATCTAAACCACACCCGGGCCTGTATGGCGAAAAAGTCCACCTAATACATATCTACCTGTATGTGTGTGTGTGTGTGTGTGTGTGTGTGTGTTTTTTGGCCTGGCAAAAGGGGACAGATGGCCCTGCAATTTTCTGCAGCAAGTGTTTGTGTGTTTAAATAAATAATATAAAAAGAGTGTTGAGGGATTATTATCGTGTGTATGTGTCCACTATACACTGGTCCTCCTCCATCTACGAGTACTAACATTAGAAGTACTAACCAAATATTTTTAATTAGAGTGTAAATTAACTGACAAGCATGAAAAAGATAATTTAATACCAAAACAAAAACACTTTAGGACACTTCTGCTAGTGACGTCTCTGAAGAGGATATAAACTAGAGGTATCACACATATTTTGGCCGATAGGTGACACAATCCAGTAGAGAAACAAATGGACCACCTCTGAACTCTGAATGGTAGAGGAAACACGGTAGTCATTATATGCTGAGAATCCATGAATAACGTTAATAGACGTCTGTGATTGGCCACAACCGTAGTGCTGAGTGGACACAGCACAGCGTAACGGAGATCCGCACCATGCATGTTGAGGGAAGTGTTAAACTCAGGGACTGACCTCGGCGATGGTGCCCTGCTCCACCGTGTCGGCCCCCATCTGTTCGTTGACGTAGAGCAGAGCGTAGAGGTAGCCGGCGCGGCCGTACAGCAGCTCATCGGGCATGTCGGAGTCCGGACTGAGCACAGCCCGCTGCAGCTGGAGCAGCCTGACACACACACACACACACACACACACACACACACACACACACACACACACACACACACACACACACACACACACACACACACACACACACACACACACAACCAGCCATGTTTGGCCGTCACCATGTTGCATGAACTCATGTTTACAAAGTTAACCAAGGTAATAAAAGGTAATAAACCACGAGAGAAGTAGAGTCACTTTGTCATAGACGTCTATTCAATCAGAGGAGTCGCCCCCTGGTGGTCAGCAGAGGAGATGCAAGGTATGAGACACTTGCTGCCCAGGTGCTCCACAGATGTTGCTCCTCACAGAAGGGGAGGGCCCCGTGTTGAACAACCACCCACCTGGACAGGCAGTCTTGGCTGTCGGCGGGGTTGTTCAGTTTGTGGTGAACCACGGCGCCCACCGCCAGCGGCCCGGCGTCGCCGCAGAGGAACGTCACCTTCCGTCCGTTCAGGATCCTCATGGCCCGCTTCACGTAGTCCAGGGCCCTCTGCAGGTCGCTGGCCTCTTGGGTCACCCGGTGCAGCTGGAGGTACAGCAGGGCGATGCCTGTGGTGGACGGCGTGCTACGGATCAGAAGACCTGACACGTGGAACAGGTGCACACGGGGATAGTGCTCGCAACAGACCTGTCCAGCCGGTGTAGGTGGAGAAGTCGTGTGGGTCGGCGGTCTTCAGGCCCTCCTCCATCTGCTGGAGGAGATCTTTGATCTTACTCTGCACCTTCTTCTGGAATGATGCACTCACCTGAGGAGGGAGGAAGCACGTCACACCCCAGCCACTAGAACTCATGAATGGCGTCCATGCCGTCAGGGACCGTCCAAACAATCCCCATATGCACTCCTAGAAGCTACCAGAGCTCATGTCACTTAGGTCTCACCCCAGGTGCCTGTTGAGCAACAAGCTGTTGATGATTTGGATCAAAACAGCTCTCTGTGTGACCATGTGTTTCAGGATTAAACCAGAGAAGATGTCGTCAAATACAACCAGGACCAGGAAGTGTTCTTTAACTCTACAAAATATAGGAAAAATCAGGCGCTTTGTTTGTAACTTCTAGACTGGATTACTGCAATTCTCTATTATCAGGCTGCTCTTATAAGTCTGTGAAGTTGATTCAGAATGCTGCAGCACGTGTATTAACAACTACTAAGTAAAGAGATCATCAGAACCAGCTCCCACCTTCAGTCTCGGTCAGCTCATTTAAACCTTTCCTCTTTGATATTGCTTGTAGTTAGGGCTGGCTAAGGGTAGCCCGGACCAGCCCTTAGTTAAGCTGCTCTAGGCCTAGACTGCCGGGGGGTGAGGGAGGGGTTCTTCTCTCTCTTTCTATAAGAACTCACATCTCATAATGCACATCCCTAATTCAGCTTCTTCCACAGAGTGATTGATCTCCTCACAGGTTTCCATGGATCATGGTTCTATTTGGACCTGCCTCCTGCCATGGCCCTGCTGACCACTTCTGCTGCTATCCTTATCATTAATATTATTCTTATTATTTTTAGAAAGTTGAGCCCCGGGGTCAAAAAGGTTAAGAACCCCTGCTATAAATAACAGAGTCCTTTTTATATCAAAGAAATCATGATATTGTGACCAAAACATCCTGAATCCATTCAATATTGAATAGAATCAGCAAACCAATCCAATGAGGACTTTGTGAATCAGTGTTGGTCCTGGTGACATTAACAGTAATAATGGCACCAAGTATGCCAGCATCAAAATGGAAATCAGAGATCATTTATTCCATCCGATAGCATGTGATTTTCCTACAGCGACACGTGGAGCATCTGGAGTCAGACAGGTTCCCAAGCAAGATGTCACCTGCACACGTAACTGGCTTCACACGGCCACTAAAGGCTTCTCTAATGAGCGCTTTGTGAGCAGCAGGTCACACGTTGGTCCTGCTGATTCCAGAGGTCATAAGACACCAGCGCTGTGTCCTGGCTTGTCAGTCGGATATCAGCCGGGGTGTTATGACCCAGACTCCATCGTTGGGATTCATCTCAGGAAACCCTAAATTGGCTTATTCTCCACAAGGCTCGAGGCTCTAATTACTCTTTGATTAACCATATTCATCCATCAGATTTAACCGGCTGAGTCAGACCACAAAAGGGTTGGTTGAATGCGGAGTTAATTCATTCTCTCCGGGCTTCATTCACATTCAGACTACACTGGGAAGTGTGTGTGAGAGCCTCTCACTACCTCTACACTGGCCTGATGAGCTAATAGGGACCGCTCAGAGAACAACGATCTTTGCTGCTGCTAGTTTAAGACCGTTTGCCCCTGTAAGGTTTGGGATTTCTAAGGATTCCTGTTAAAACGTCAAGAAATACCCTCTTTGTTCTTTTTTACTCCGTTTTGACCATTGCTGATATTTAGAGCTACTCGCAGGAGAGCAAGTGTCGTTGTGTTCACCACCTGTGGTGTTGGGGTTCAGATATTGTGGAGCTCTCCATGTGCATCACCTGGCAACCTCCCACCGCCATGAGGGAAAAGATGCTGGGTGAGATGTTCCCACTATTGGTGTACATACAGCAGTGACCTGCAGTGCCTCCCCTATGTCATCATGAAATGATGAAAAAAAAAAAATAATTGTTTTTTAAATATATTACTTTTTTTTATTAGGGTAATTATTAGATTCCAATCAATCCAATGATTATTATGGGAAATATCGCTGAATTTGTGTATTTTCCTGTCCAAATACGGGGAGGCGGCAGCCGTGGCGCCACTCGGATTGCGCAATCCCCCATTAATCTGGTTGAGCGACTCGTGTTTTTGCTCAATTTGCACAAAGAATACACGGTACGGGATATGAAACATAACCAGGAGTCAGTGTGCACGCAGGCAGTTGAATGGTGAATTTGTAAATCTGACTTTGAAAGAGTCTCCCGGCCAGAAACCTCACCTCCAGCGTGCTAAAGTATTATGCATTTGTCCAGGTCTAAACCTGGCAGTCTGAGAGGGAAAGATGGGAGGTTTACGGCCTCCTTTCAATTTGTATTTTTTTCTCCTTTCAAATTTTCAGTGTTTTTTCTGAAATGGATTGATCTCCCTTTGGGCCCAAATTTATTTCAATCAGCTCACCTGGAGAATTTCATTTAAATAATGCGGACCTCTTTGGATATTTACAGCAAAGACACTTCTGTGATAAAATAAGACATTTCAGCAGTAGGTAAGGAAGCAGTAGATTGTGAGTTTAATGGCTTCCTATAAACGCAACGTTATCCCAACAGTATGCTCTAGTCTGCAGGTTGTTTGTCATCTCTGTCCGCCGACAAAACAATGTGTATCTACGCATTTATAAACATAGGGTTGATTAGAACAGTAATGATATGTTCCCCTTTTCCGTGCGTCTCAGCAAATAAAATACCGCCTCACTACAGCGGAAGTCACTTCCGCGTTGTGACGCGCGTGACTCGCTGTACTTGGGTTAAGTTACTCTGACATGGAGGACCTTTTGTTAGACCTCCACCAACCTAATCCAGCGACATTACGGTGTGTAATCCGTATCGTTAGCCTGTTCCCGTTGGGTGTGAAAAACTGTCCTCCATGCGTCCACGTGAACGGTGTTTACTAAAATGCTGCGGGCACGCGCTCGTCACAGCGAAGTCTCGCGATAAGCCATGCTAACTACGACAGTAGTGCAAGAACGTGCTAATGTAGCTCTAGCTTCTATTAGCACGTCAGTTGACGTGTTATTGACTAAACGCACCTTTCCTTCCGCATCGAGTGGTTCGTTGTGATCGTGCGGCTCTCCAGAGCCGGACGGGCGGGCTCCGGAGTCCCAGTCGGGGTAGGGGTTTGGAAACGAGCGCTCCTCCATCTCCGCCTCCGTGGCTGAGACCAGCTTCAGTCGCTTGGACACGTTGTCTCCCATCGCTGCTACGGCGGCTCGGCAGGGACAAAACAACCTCCAGGCCCACTGCACGGTCCATAGGGAAATAAGACACTCACACACAGCCAACCAAACCTCAACCAAGCCCCTCAAAGGTGACACGAGTTCAAATATCCCCACTGAAAAGTGGTTATGACAGTGGGTATTGATTGGTTTAAAGTTGTTCAGAGGCTAAATGTTTTGTAAAATTATTTATGAAGTTAAGACTCTCAGTAAGAATTCCCATAGCTCCATAATGGCATAGCAGCTAATAATATTTTAAAGAGAATAGAATACCGAAATGGCCATAAGACCTCGGAATTTTTCTTCTAATTGTGCTTGTTCGTGAGGATATTCATTTCCTCATCTGGATAAAAGGCACAATATAGTTAACCAGCATAGGCTAAATTATTTTGCTTGTGGTTAACATATAATAGTATAAAGACCTACGGTGCTTTTAGGTTATCCAGAAAGTTTTTTCAGCAGAGTTTTTTGAATGAGTTAGTAGCAAATCCCGTGAAAAATACAGCTAAAGCTTTCTAACACCAGTAAAAAAATAACTTGGCGAACGAATGTCACCTTGAGTATATATATTTAATGTGGTTTCTGCCTACACTACAACCAAACGTGCAGGTGTGAGAAGAATAAAATGCATCAATGAAAAATCAGAACAATTGTTGCTGCACTGGCTGCCGGGTCAGAGGGATGACTCAATGACAGGTGGGGCCGGAACCGGGCTTACCCCAAGGCAACGTGGTCAGTCAGGCTGTCCGCTCATCGGTCCGTGCGGTCCCCCGAGGTCTCTCTCTCTCTCTCTGGCCTGGAGGGGGGGGGGGGGATTGCAGCATCCCAGTGCGCGTGCAGCCTCTCCTGCTCCCCGGCTGGATGCGGAGACAATGGAAGAGTTGCTCAGAGCGCGCAGGCTGCCATGTGTCGCCGCACCACCGTCTCTCTCTCTCTCTCTCTCTCTCTCTCTCTCTCTCTGCGGCTCTGCAGCATCCTTCTCCCGCTGCTCCTCTCTGAGCGTGCCCAGTGCTAGAGAGCCCCCCCTCCCACCCTCCCATCTCCTCAAAGCTCAGCCCTTACCCACCACCAGTACCCGCCGGAACCAGTCGGTTCCCAGCAGATCCGGTCCAGGGCGGCTGATGGTGACAGATGGTGTTGGTGCGGGATGCTGTCGGGATTATCCAATCCCCCCCTTTCTCTTTTCTCTTATTGCATCCCTGCTGTCTTGCCTTTCTGTCACTTTCTCTGCGTGGCATTTTCATTTTACAAAGGAACATATTACAGCTCCATCTCAACAAGAAGTCCCTTGATCAAAGCCCAATAGCTTTGGATGTCTTATCTATTTCTACCTTGCCCTGACAGTAATCCAGTCCATGATGCTGCCTTGAGGCTCTCCGTCTCTTATCTAAACTCTATGTGCAACGCCATCAGAGGAAATAGAAGCAGCGCTGGATGAGACCCCTGAATAAGTGGGAGTTGTCTGCATCAAATGACACGCGCCACGCCTCCGTGTGTCTGCATGTGGTGGATCTTCATTTAATACGAGGAATCATTTCATTGGTCTCATTATTTCTCGAAGAACGGTCCCGAAGAGGCTTTCAAGCGCTGCCCTCTCATTCCCAACAGTCACATTTAGATGTTTTATGGCTATTATGAGGGCCCTATTTGTAATGTTGCATCGTGAGAAGCGCTCTATTTCACCTTGCACGAGGGTGAGTGTGAAACAATAAGAACTGTAGTTCTCTGAAGCGTTGTTTCATTCATTTGGGATGGGACCCTATTATTTGGCCTGCCAGCTCACTGCAATGGCTTTGACACAAAATAGGAGGGGAAATTGATTCGTTTGATCAATTACACACTGTCTTCACATGTCAAAAAGGCAGCTGATCTTACCAGCCTTTTTGTTACTGAGAACAGCCCACGGTGACTCTGTTCCAACCAAGTGTCCAAACGCGAGTCCCAAATGACCAGCATGCACCAAACCAAGACCCCGACAGCTCCATTTTTCATTATTTAAACGTATGGGGAAAAGCCTTTTGTGTTCCTTTGTTAAAGGAAACCAATGCTCTCTCAAACAGGAACTCACCCACCCAGTGCTGTCATACATGAGTCACTTCATTAGAACTCAGCAGGCGACTATGCACAGAAATATAGTCTGACTTTACCCCCATGTGTTTGATGTTTCTGGGGACTGTGGAGATCCCGTCTCTGAAACATCTGCTGACTGGGCAATTAACGCGCTTCAGTTGACGAAGCATTTACCATCTATAAGCTGTGCACTCAATATCTCAAAATCGTATATATACGTTGTTCAAATTTGCTCAGAGGGAAAGAAGATGCATTGTCATCTGTGTCCCTCTGCAATGACAATTCCTTTGCCTCTCGTTTCCATAGGAACAGGCAGCTCTTACGAGGCGATGGCCAGAACTGCAGCCTCAGCTTTTCCTCTTGCTGAGCATGTGGACATGATTTAATGCCGTAGCGTATGTGTCACCTGGGAGCGATTGCTGCAGTAATAGTGTGAGAGAAATGGAGATTTAGCTGTTTTTGTTTTCCGATCCAGCGGAACAAGGATTTGCGGATCAGACCGACGTTCTGGCAATGTGAGAGAGAACCAAAGAGCCTCAAACGGCTCATTACCCTGCTTCATTGAGGGCTGATTTGTCACCCTGCATTGACAAGCAAACACACACACACACACACACACACACACAGCGGTGTGGTGGACCTCTTCCACACAAATGTTCACACAGTAACAGGCTTCCCCTCGGGTCCTTTTCAACGGACCGATGTGATAGAACTTATTTCCTCTGTCTCTTATTATTTTGTGTATTTGTTATCAGGATTTAAAAAGAGAGACTTTCTGGTTTGCTGCAGTTATGTGATTCATAGAAACTCATTTTTTCTAAATCGTATATTTTCAGTATATTCTCTATGAATACATGCAAAACACAATAATTAATCTTATGGCTTTCTATCATAAGAAATTCTGCCAACAACGTTGCTAATAGCACAGCGATTAATTGCGGTTAATTCATTGGTATTTCCAAAGTTCAAAAATGGATTCAAAACTTTAATTTAAGTACTAATATATGAACAAAAGCATAGCTGATGCTCTACTGCCTGACTGCTGACCCCCCCCCCCTCCTGCCTTGATCCAGTGCCCAGTGGGGGGTGGTTGATGAAAGCAGAGCGCAGTGATGATGCTCTAATCCCTCATGTAAAAGCTGTGATCATGCTGAGGAGTTTTGCATTCTCCCTCCCAAGGTCCTGTAGAGCAGCTTTCTGTTCCTCCCTGCTGGTAGTGGAACATACAGAGGACTGTGGAAGCTGTGGAGATAAGGGCAGAAGCAGGGGATACATGGTCTGACCTACAGGCTGCAGGAAGTCCAAGCACTAAATCTGGTCTCTCCTCTGTCTTGGTCCAATGAGGACTCGAGCTGCCGCGTTGTGGATCAGCTGGACGCTTTGCTCTGGAAAACTGTTTTTATCTGTAATTTTGTGATCTGGAGTTTAAATAAATGAACTTAACTTGAATTCATTTGTTCTGTTTTGGCAATGACAGTAAAAATATGCATACATGAATGCATGCCTCTATACAAATGCATGTATGAATAAAAACCGAATTTAAAACATTTAAATAGAATTGGCTTCCTGTGCATTCATGCACACCCACAAACAGACACACACAGACAGAGGAATGAATCAGAGAGAAATATGCGTTGTGTACACGAAGCAGTCAGACAATGACCTCCACCCTGTGGGAACTCTCCTGCACACCTGATGACCTCCACATCCACAAGGTGCTCGGAGGTTCAGCGGTGAACCCAGACCACTTTTTCTGTGGAGTCACAAAATGTAATCCATCCCGGGACTGTACTGGAATCCTCTGGGGGGTCAGAAGAGAAGGGGGAGTTTTGGTGTTCTCCTGGAGTACAAAGTCAGGGTGTCTGAGGCTCAGTGGAGAGCATGGTCTTCCTTTCATCCCTCCCTCCCGCTTGTCCACGTGTCCTTGGCGGGACACTTAACCCCGACATGAAGCCTGCAGCTGTGGCTCCGGGTGTGAATGTTAGTGACTGATGGCAGGCTGTATGGTAGCTCCTCAAATCAACTGGAAACTACTACTACTATCTCTCTTTTGAGATGATCTTAGTGATGAGTAGGGACAAATACACTCTAAATGCTTTTTATGATTTTCATATCGTTGTAATTGCTAATGCTAGTATATATTTAGAGTATATAGTAATTATTTAAGGTTTGGGTTCGAGAACATCATCACCAGTAAAAAAGAACTGTACCAATCAGGTGATGTCATACTGTTTTATATATCTCCATAATGCTACTAATGCTGTAGCTGACAGAGAGTGTGCTTTATTTACTAACCTATTTCCTCTGTTCCTCACTATTTATGTTCTGTTTTCATCTCTGACAGTCCTATGAATGTACTGAAAGTAGACGTTTCAGTGCATTGCTGCTGCTGATCTGATCACAGGGGCTGAATTAAAGCTGGTGGTAAATACTTTGCGTTGAAAGGAGCACAGAGTACAAAGAGGCAAACACACACACACTTCCAATTAGCAAAACACTTCCAAGAAGCGCGTCGTGTCACACTCCACAGTTTGTAGTTTCAGGAGACGCAGCTTGATCTCACATCTAATCACTAACGACGCTGCTGAAGAGCTGCCACGCGCACGCAGGAAGGAACGAAGTGGCTTAAATGCATTTATCTGTGTGACCGACAGGAGAAGGGTGTTGGTCAATGAGTGTCCAACGAGCCATTAAAGAGGTCCTTGACTTGCACTCAATGAGGACAACAGGGCTTCGCTTCAGGTCCAGTTGAGCTGTGGATGGAAGCAGAGATAATTATGGATTCTACAAGGGGGATAAATATAGGGACACTGACTCTTACAATGAAAGTCATCTTTTACTGTGGCTGGCAGTTCGTTGTATGTTTTACTGAATTGTTCTGCAGAAAAAAACATTTCAATGATTCAACAGATAATTGAATTAATAAATATGTATCAGTTAAGATGTGTGCACCATTTGTTCCAGTACAGATACTTAAACTGTCATAGATATATTAGAACTGTGGAGAAATAATGAATATCAGTTCAACATCAATCACAGCGTGCAGACTTTAAATAACGGGGATTGGAGATCAATGGAGAATGATGTATTTTGATCTGTGGGTGGGGGAGGGTTTGAGGACAGAAGAAAGAAGAGAGCAACAGGACATTTGCCTTTTTCATGGCGAAGATGTTGACATTTAATAGTGGAAAAGGAAGAGTAACACTTTTAATGGCAGCGTTCCCTTTCACTGCATTATGCATGATGACTATTGTTTACCTGTAAGACCCAAGAAGGACATTATGAATTGATTCTCTCCCCTCAAGGTGCCGTGTGTCAAACGTGTTTATTTCTTCCGGGATTTATTCTCCACTCAGCTGAGGAGGACCCTCAGACTGGTTTAGCTCCATAGGGGAGTCGGTATGGATCCTCTCAATTCACACGCGGGCATCAGCACACATGTCGAAAAAAGTGAAATAAGGATCACGGCATAAAAGTAGTGAAATCAACTAGGGCTTTATTAGAAATGCCATTATATGACTTTACTTGACCTGCAATTCTATTATAACGGTATGGAACGGTTGTGGATTCCAGCCTGAGAATCTATGAGAATTGAGGTTGGATTCGAAAGCATCAACAGGTGTGTGGTGGAACAGTGCAGGGAGATAGCAGGAAGGCTGAAGTGTGGAGGATCCTCAGTTCAAACCTGCTCTCTCAGAAGGAGGGTTTGGTTGCAGTCAGGGCTTCAAACTGTAAACTTTGAAACAGTTTTGAGGTATTGTAAACAATCCCGAGGTCTAATATGAGAAACGGACACAATGAGGCATGTGCTTGAATAGCACAAGGGAACAACTGAAGGGCTGCAGGCTCCAACCTGCTGTCTGAGGTTGTGGCCTAATGCCCCTTCATGCAGACATCACTTCTGCTTTGAAAGAGTTTTGAGGTTTGAGTAGCAGTCTCAAGGTTAAATACGAGAAACAAAATTTCAATTGCTGCATGGTGAGGTAGTGCAGCACAAGAGCTGAGCAGCTACTGTCCTTACTCTATAGGTTGTGGGTTCAAGCCCAGTCTTGGGTTTGAGCCTTTGGCTTTACTTCAGGTTTGAGTAGCAATCTCAAGGTTAAATACAACAAACAAAGGGTTGGTTTGTGTGGTGAAGTAGCGCAGCGGAAGAGCTGCTGACATGAGCCCCTGCACTGCATTTGAAGGTTGCAGGTTCAAGCCCAGTCGTGGGTTTGAGCCTTTGGCTTTACTTCAGGTTTGAGTAGCAATCTGAAGGTTGAATACAACAAACAAAGGGTTGGTTTGTGTGGTGAAGTAGCACAGCGGAAGAGCTGCTGACATGAGCCCCTGCACTGCATTTGAAGGTTGCAGGTTCAAGCCCAGTCGTGGGTTTGAGCCTTTGGCTTTACTTCAGGTTTGAGTAGCAATCTGAAGGTTGAATACAACAAACAAAGGTTTGGTTAGTGTGTGGTGAAGTAGCACATTGGAAGAGCTGTTGACATAAGCCCCTGCACTGCACTTGAAGGTTGTGGGTTCAAGCCCAGATGTGGAAATAGCATTTAAAAAGAGTTTTGAGGTTTAGCTCACATGCTCAAGGTTAAATAGGAGAATCAAAGTTGCCAAAATGTGACCAGGACTGGTAGTGTAGGGGTGAGTGCAGAGTGCCAAAAGCCTCTGTGCGCACCGCCAGTGGGTTCAAATCCCACCCGCCAAGTCTTGAGTGCACTACCGCGGAGGTAGTAGTGGGGGCATTGTCCCCACTGGTTGTTTCAGAGAAGTGAACCCTAGGGGTTATGGAGAAACACAAGGCGCGTTCACTTGAGTTATGATGGCATTGTCAAGAATGATGAAGAATCTTTTGAATGATGATGAATTGACTTGATGTTAATTGCTTCTAGCTTTTAGCACTTATTAGCCATGCTACGTAGCCTATAGGGTTCCACCTTTTTGACGGGAGAGAAGGCCGTATGAGTCAGTAAAGATGAGCAGATGTGTCTCATTCAGTGGTCGCACTGACATGAAACTTATTACAGCCTCTGAGGGCATTTTTCAAGACAATCACATGTTTGTCTACTTCAGGGCATCCTGTGGACAACCTTAAACTGACAGTCTGGCACAGGGTGTAGATTTGTTTACCCTTTTTAGTGCATCCACCCTCCAATTCTCTGTTACATTCAAATTCAACTCACTTGTGCCTTTACCAATGCAGGAAGGATGAATAGCACGGTTGATCCTCCAAGATGCACCAATCCGTCTCTGGGGCAATATCCCATTATGGTTTTTTATAAATGTCAGTTACCCAAAACTAAAAAAGGATTTAGGAAGAGCCACCATGTCCCTTGAGGGTTGAACCCAGATAAGGTTTAAAGTACAGAAATTTGGGGCATTTGGCATTAGTGACAGGGACATGTAGGTTGCTCCATCTAAGATCATTCCAGTCATGTCATGGGAAAAAAAGATATTGTGAAAAAAGTCCAAATATGTAGGGTCAAAAAAGAAAAGATTTTTTTTAAATAACAGGTAAAAAATTATTATAAAAATATATATGTAATAACCAGTGAATATATATATATATGATATATTATTAGGGCCGGGACTCGATTAAAAATATTAATCTAATTAATTAGAGGCTTTGTAATTAATTAATCAAAATTAATTTTAATTGCATAAATATTTGACCTGAAGTAATTTTTTTCACATGGATTTTTATTTTTGTTCAACCAATTCCAGCAGACAAGTGTAGCAATAGCATATTTAGAAATATAGTACTTTCAGAAATTCAGGTAGCCTATAGGTAAGTAGACCTTGTGTAAACTAGGTTTTTTTTTAAGTAGACCAATACTTTCAAGTACATTCAGAACATTGGTTATTTTGTCAGACGTGGACTTAGTTACCCTGGTCCTTAAACCAGTCCTCTGGTGCAGTGTGGGTTGGGTGTGGGTCCTTGTAACGTCCACGCTAGCTGCTAATTGTGTTGCGTTGAGGTGATACTTGAGGCTCGATGTGAATTCCTTGTTGCACAGCTTGCACACAACCACGCTCTTATCTACGCTTCCATCCGTGTGTTTATTATAAGAAGATTTCCCATTCACGGGGCCACCCGACACGGTCTCGTTAGCTTCTTCGTTCATGTTCACTGTGGTTTGTTGTTGTCTGAAGTCATGGACGCTAGTTGGTGCTCCAGTATAATCGGTCCTCCGAAACTCATCCAGTGAGAAACGTTCCGCGGTGCAAAAAATAAGTGTAAAAATGGGTAAAAAATGTTTAATGTGTTATTTTTTGTGTAATTAATTAATCTTAATTCACATTGTAATTAATTAATTGTAATTAAAGCGCTAAAGTCCCGGCCCTAGTTTTTTCACATGCTGAGTGTCCAGGTCGCTGCGGCATTACCTCCAGAGACCACTAGATGGCAGCAACACTATCCACATGAGGATGTGATTATAACACCTCTTGAAAGAATCTCAGGAATAAGGAATCAGGAATAATAATATATAATAATAATATTGAATAATAATATTGCCATAATATGTTGTACATACATGGAAATTGTCTTGGTGGTTGGTGCATGACAGAAGACAGTACCTCTGCCTCTGAGGTGGAAAGTTTCAGCACCTGTGTAGTTTGTATTGAAGAATAACAAAAACAATACGATCTTCGGGAGAGAGATAAAAAACGGAGTCTCTTGTGCCCACAAGGTGAAATTTAGTTCAATTAATCTCCACTTTTGGATAATTTGACATTAGTCATAAACCAAAGGTCTGTGTCTGTTGTCTCTCATGATTTTGTGTACTACACAAGTTTGCACAGACTTTCTCATTGAATTAGGAAGAATGAGGACCTTTGATGGAACAGTATGTCCTAACAGTGTCAGTGTAATATAGAGTGACACACACACACACACACACACACACACACACACACACACACACACACACACACACACGACGGTGCACTTACCATCTACATTCATGTCCAACTGAACAGCAATGTTGTTCCAACGATGTCCATACATTCTCCTGTAATGCACAAACTTATGGTTATTTAGCCTGTTCATAGCCTCTTACATTCCGCGGAGACGTCTTTGAATGGAAAGGTTTTTGCTGTTTGTCATTTCATTTCATCACGTGTCCTTCCCTGGGATGAAACGTCTGACGTGAAGGCAGTGATGAAGAGCACAGATCATCTGAAGTGACAAAATCATCTTCAAGGTCACATTCATCCATCAGCCTGCTGCTCCTTTCTCCTTCTATGCAGCGCTATAAATCACTCCCAGACACGTAGGGAGAGGATGGTTCTCACTTTGATTCTACATGGAGTATAATCTCTTTAATAAACTGTTGTATCCATGTGGTTTGCTTCACGCGCTGTGTTTGTATATTTGGTTGCTTTTTTTTTCTTGATCTTCCTGTCCTACATTTAGCTTCATTCCATTTAGCAGTAGTAGAACAAACAGCAAACTGAACTGTTCTGCAAATCTGTGCTACTGAGTGGTCACATCCTGTGATCCCCAGTCCTCACCACATCCCAGTTGATTTGTCAGGGGGAGCGGCTGGAAGTGGAGCAGATGAGAGATTGAAGTGGTGATGAAGCAGTGACTGCGTGTCCGTTTTCTCCCTGAACAACAACATTTGTCCCGTTAGCCCTGCTGCTGATTCTCATGCAACACAATGGCTCTGCCAGAAAACAAATAGCTACAAGAAAGCACCAGAGCTTTCCTGTCACACGCCACAGCTTCATGCTACGCCGCCCTGGTTCCCCTCTAGTGCCAGCTTGGACGTGTGTGTCAATCTCTATTGGTCACGTGCACAAATCCAACTTTTTACAAAATAAACGTTTGTCTGTATAAGACCTTGTTCTGTTCACCTACATTTTACTGAACAAAGGGTCCCTGGGTCAGAGCTGTGATGGAACACTTGTGTTAATTGTATATTATTCCTCACTTAGTAGAAGTTCCCTGTGCAGGTGAACGGGCTAGAATGAGTATTTCTGGCCTGGGTGCAAAGGTTAACGTTTGATACCAATATCTGTGATATTAGGACGTAAAGGTTTTTAATGGCAAGATTGTTCCTGTAAGGTGAAGCCAATTTCTACTTCTCTCTTTATTCGTTAGTTTAATAAACATTATAAACATGAGTTCATGGACGTTTTACAGGTGGGGAACGTAAAAACCTGGGCTGGCGCACACTGTATAATGGGGGGGGGGGGGGGGGGGGGGTGCAGCTGAAACAAATAAAGAGGCATGACACGCGAAACTTGTGTTTGGTCCCCGTGGGACATTTAGTCTGTGACACAAATAAGGGAGGAGAAGGGGATTGTGGGGACTGGGGTCAAATAAACAAAAGGTCCCTTTTGTTCTACACCCTTTTCCGTGCCTAACACAATCTATCCCTAAACAGCTCACCTCTCTATTGCAAAAAACTACAGGGGTGACCCCACCCAGCTAACTTAGTGTGTGTGTAACAAAGTTTTACCTACGTGATGGAAATGTACACCCATGGGCAGAACTACCTACCCCTTCTCCAGAACTGAGGTAGAGTACAACTGGGTCTCACTCGACCAGATCCCAAACAAAACAATATCTGCCAGGCCATACAAAAAAACCCACAGCTTCTCCTTTCCTTTCTCTGTCTCCTCTGTTCCTCAACCAGGCTGGTTATGTAGGCCACCAGCTCGTTAGCTGATTGCTCCCCAGGTCTTATACGGCCACGCCTCCTCGCCAACAGCCAACCAGCACTGCACACCTGTAAGCCATGAAAAAAAAAAACACTACCCCCACTCACAGTTAAAGGCATAGAGACAAAACATGGGGACATGTAACAATTTAGTATGGTATTATTTAATAAAGCCACTGCAGACTTCAAAACGTCAGAGCACAAACCAATGGTCCCTATGACTACATCAATGGTCTTTGTTTATGATGGAGTCAGTTAAATAGCACTCTTTAAAATGTTTTTTCAGAAAGCTTAAAATGATATGGTGTAGAATGGTGATGTGAGAGAAGCATGTGCATGGTGATGGCTTGGTTTGTGTGTAGGAGTAGGATGCTGCTCAGACAAACACCCTCAGAAAGCTATAGTGGCAATCTACCTCAATTATTTACTTACAGGGGATGAGGAGACTAGTACAGTTTGTACAGAGAACACAGTACAGTGTTCACCAAGATACTAAAATAAGAACCAAGATAGAAACAGACATGCAGCCCCTCTCGGCCAGAAGGGATCATAGTTTGAACGTCTCACCAAGCGGTGGGAATTCTTTTGGAGTGAGATTGTTGATTAAAGACACAAATGAAATCATGAGAAATGAATCACACAATGGACCCTTTTGTACTGAAGATATGCGAGTTCCAAAATGGGAGGAGCACCAAATGAATGGTGAACAACTGGGGACAACCTCTTTTGGGGAAGGTGTGTGTGTAGCAAGGCCAAAGAGTCCTGTTCCGTTCGCCCAATCAATGGTGTGTTTCCAGTCTGCGATCCAGCTGTCTCCCAGTGTTTCCACTGGCCGGGTGCTGTCCATGGTGCTGGATTAGAAAAGAACAACCAGAGGCCCTCAAGGACTTCAGAAATACACACATCAGCTTACATGGTGGAGAAAATTACACAAAAACTACAGGTCAACAGTGAGGTTTTTTCAATTGAAACGTAGACCTTTGGTTCATTGTGCCATAATATGTTATGGTAGGTTTCCCTAACCTTTGGAGGGAGGAATATCTGCTGTAAACATCAAGGCAATAGTTTAGTTATTGTTATGGTGTGTAGTCGGTGGACCCAAAAGCACGCACACAACAGCACCATGTCCAGCCAATTCTTTTATTTTGCGCTGTGCCAAGAAGGTGAACAAAAACAAAGCAGATCTTTCCAAAGGTAAAGCAAAGTGCTCCTCAGGCTCAACGGGGGTCGGGAGGGCAACTCCACCGACTTCTTGCAGTCCGAGACGGGGCAGGGTTCTGGTGTGGAAGCCCGAGGTCCGACACCACAATCACGAGTCTCATACCGCCGTGTACTCCGTGGTACTACGTGGCTCTGCAGGAGCCAAAGAACAAAAAATGCAAACCAGTGCACAAACTCCGAGAGCTCTGTAAACGCACCTGAGACCAGCCCGGGAACACTGAAGGCCTTATACCCGCCACAAGTGATCACTGCAATGAGCCACAGCTGAGCTCTCAGGAGAGGGGCGGGGCTGAAGGTGGGGCCCAGAGGTGGAAACTATATGGAAAAAACAGACAGGGCAAAAAACAACAGATATGCAGATCGGGTTCCTAACAGTTATATGCTTTGAAGGTTTTTTTACTTTCTTTAATAGGACAACCAATGTGACGAATATAAATTATTCTCAAGTCCGCCTAAAATAATGATACGTCTGCGTGTTCGTGTGCGTGAGTGCGTGCGTGCGTGACTGTGTGCGCGCACGCGTT
This sequence comes from Pungitius pungitius, assembly GCF_949316345.1. Taxonomy (NCBI): domain Eukaryota; kingdom Metazoa; phylum Chordata; class Actinopteri; order Perciformes; family Gasterosteidae; genus Pungitius; species Pungitius pungitius. The sequence goes on along the minus strand of NC_084918.1, from coordinate 15,144,622 downwards.
CATTCGCGTGTTCGTCGGGTGGGGGCGGCTCGTAAAGGGGCGTGGAATAATACAACATTACAGGCATGCCATTCATCTCCGACACGCTGGTCTCCTCCATCCTCCGCGATACCCCCCCCCCCCCCCGGATGCATCCACTCTCTGGGGAGCCTCGCCGGTAGCATGGAGTCGACATCGTGAATAAAGGAGCGTCTCCTCCTCGTCTTTCTGTTGTGAGCCAGCGGAGCCCGGCGCAGACATGAGGAACCCGCTGGCGGATGTAGCGCTGGCGTTCCTGCTCTTTCTGGAGGTGAGAGACGCCTTTCTTTGTCTTTTTCATTCATGTCCAAGCGCCTCTGGTTGAATGGATCCATTCGATGGACGACACGTCGGTTACGTTTGGGGGCTTTTCGGTGGCAGACGGGCTCCCTTTGATGTCGCTAAATTCCATTCAAAAGAAGAGCCCCGCGTCCATCGGTTCATGGCAACATCACACATGCAGAGCACAAACTGGGGTCTCTGTATACAACAAATGACTCCATGCGGTGACTTCCACTAGCAAGTGACCCATCCCAAAAATACACGTACATGATATTAGAACTTTTATTTTGGCAGCATGCTGTTCCCGCGAGTGTGACATAAAGAACCAATAATTACATCTCAAAATGGGGGAGATGCTAGCGTGTTATATACATGCTGGAAAGCGGAGTAAGGAAGGAGGCTGCAACAGTCCTCTCCAACCAATAAAAGCTCAGTGAGATGCTCTGTCAGAACACCAAGGAGGCTAACTGGGGTTCTGTCATCCTTTGTCCTGGTGTCTGGACCCCTAAAATACTCACTGGGCCTCAAGTTCTGATACTAGTCACTGGGTTAGTGGGCCTGGACCTCTGATACTAGTCACTGGGTTAGTGGGCCTGGACCTCTGATACTAGTCCCTGGGTTAGTGGGCCTGGACCCCCGATGCTAGTCACTGGGTTAGTGGGCCTGGATCCCCGATACTAGTCACTGGGTTAGTGGGCCTGGACCTCTGATGCTAGTCACTGGGTTAGTGGGCCTGGACCCCCGATGCTAGTCACTGGGTTAGTGGGCCTGGATCCCCGATACTAGTCACTGGGTTAGTGGGCCTGGATCCCCGATACTAGTCACTGGGTTAGTGGGCCTGGACCTCTGATACTAGTCACTGGGTTCCAGGGCCTGGATCCCTGATACTAGTCACTGGGTTATTGGGCCTGGACCCCTGATACTAGTCACTGGGTTAGTGGGCCTGGACCTCTGATACTAGTCACTGGGTTCCAGGGCCTGGATCCCTGATACTAGTCACTGGGTTATTGGGCCTGGACCCCTTATACTAGTCACTGGGTTCCTGGGCCTGGACCTCTGATACTAGTCACTGGGTTCCAGGGCCTGGATCCCTGATACTAGTCACTGGGTTCCAGGGCCTGGAACCCTGATACTAGTCACTGGGTTAGTGGGCCTGGACCTCTGATACTAGTCACTGGGTTCCAGGGCCTGGATCCCTGATACTAGTCACTGGGTTATTGGGCCTGGACCCCTTATACTAGTCACTGGGTTCCTGGGCCTGGACCTCTGATACTAGTCACTGGGTTCCAGGGCCTGGATCCCTGATACTAGTCACTGGGTTAGTGGGCCTGGACCTCTGATACTAGTCACTGGGTTCCAGGGCCTGGATCCCTGATACTAGTCACTGGGTTATTGGGCCTGGACCCCTGATACTAGTCACTGGGTTCCTGGGCCTGGATCCCTGATCCTAGTCACTGGGTTATTGGGCCTGGACCTCTGATACTAGTCACTGGGTTCCAGGGCCTGGATCCCTGATACTAGTGTGATGCCCCACACACATAACGAGTGTGTGTGGATGGTGCCTACCTAACTGTCTCCCTACAGGTGAGCCTGGGTGGGGCATTGTCCTGATGGCTAATGGAGAGCACCTGGGCCCGGTGTCTCTCCTGAGGTCTATATATGCCAGGCTCCTGCCAGTTGGAGGGGGGGACTCGAGAGGAGGCAGCCCCGGCCTTCGCTCCGGCAGTATTCTCCATGCGTTTTGAGTTGTGTTGAATTATTCTCTTCATGCATACACGCACCACACCATTTTGTCACACATCCACACTTACAACACTGACTTACTGACTACCCACCTCATAGGATCCTTATGGCTTTTGGATATATGATTTCAGTTTATTATTGAAGTTCTTTCTGTTAGGGTTATAATTTAATAAACATGTATTCCTTTCATCTTGTAAACTGTCTCCTGCTCCTAAGGTTTTGGCATAGCTTGAGCCAGCTATGACAAATGGGGGCTCGTCCAGAATCAGTGAGTATCACATTTTCAAGTTTTGAATTTCAGTTAAGCAATGTGATGCTGTTCAAAAGATTCAAATTGTTTGGCGTTGCGTGCGGGTTTCCGTTGCCGTTATTATAACTTAGACTTTTCATTGGTTGAGTTAATTGGATGGATCAATTAAGTTTGATGACACATCGATGTTAAGTTATTGAGTATTTAAATAAGTACGGGAGCTACTCTTTGTCCCAGGTCAGGCAGAGCCACGTTAGTTTTTTAAACTTTCGTGGATAATTTTTTTTTTTTTGATAGTGTTGGGGGAACGCAGTAGTAGCAGTTGTCTCGGGAGCACAGTACGTGGCTGACAGCGTGATGTTTAAAAGTTGCGTTGTCCCCAGCGTATAGTCAGTGCATAATTACCCCTGCCGAACCCCATGAAGAGCTAGGGTTGAGTTAGTGAAGATTTGGTTAGGCAGATAGGGGACACTCCTTTGTTTAAAGTTGCATCGGTGTGTCAAAGCGGTGTCCAATTATCCAACCAATTAATGATGGCTCATATTGATGAGTTTGTGGCATCACCATCAGTTGATCTTTTAAATAACAGTACAAAGGATCAGTTGCTGGAAATCGCGGACCATTACCACATTGACATTGGGGACAGGAGACGTAAATTACCAACACTAAAGATGATTTTAGTTGCTAATTTGGAAGAATTAAATGTTTTGCCGTCCCTGGAGGAAACGCCGGGAGGTGGGGTGGCTGCTGCGGAGCCATTAAGCCTACCTATTAAAGGTGTAAAAACAAATCCAGGGTTAACATTTGACCAACAGAAAGAGCTTATGCTTATTACATTGGAGATGGATAGGGTAAGGTATCAAACTGAAATGGAGAGAGAGAAAGTTGTGCTAGAAAAAGAGAGACTTGAAAATGAAAAACTGAATATTAAGTTGCAGAGAGAGAAATTAGAACTCGTGAAAGTGGGAAAAATGGATCAGAGGTTCTTGGGTGGTGAAGGTGGAGCTTCAAATTCAGAGAACAAGCATTTTGATTTGGTGGGAAATTTGCGCTTGATACCAAAGTTCAATGAGAGAGAGCCGGAAACGTTTTTTTCATTGTTCGAACGATTGGCGGATGCAAGAGGTTGGCCTGATGCTGATCGGACTGTCATGCTGCAATGCGTCCTTACTGGGAAGGCGCAAGAGGCTTATTCAGCGTTATCGGTAACTGATAGTTTAAGTTATACCACCGTTAAAGCTGCTGTTCTTAAAATGTATGAAATGGTGCCCGAGAGCTACCGTCAGCGTTTTAGAGATAGCAGAAAAGACCTAAAACAAACGTACTTGGAGTTTTCACGGGACTTGGTGCTCAACTTTAACCGTTGGCGAGGCGCTGCAGGTGGAACGACATATGAGACGTTATGTGACTTGGTGCTGTTAGAACAGTTTAAAAACGCTATTCCACATCGCATAGCAACGTTTCTCACCGAACAGCAGGTTAAAACTGTGGGGGAGGCGGCCGCCTTGGCTGATCAATATGCTTTGACTCACCGAGATTGGGTACCGCGAGGTGCGCAAAATACGCACCGGGGGGACACTGCACCCAGCCAATATAGTGCACCCAGCTATAATAATAACGCACCGTTCACCAGTAGGGTTAAAACGGAGGATGAGAAAGGTTGGGCTGCTCGTGACAGGGGAAAAACGTGTCATTTCTGTGGGAAGAAAGGTCATATCAAAACTGATTGTTATGCACTCCAACAGAGAAATAAAACAAACGTGAAATCGGCAGCATTTGTGGCACCTGCTGTGGCTGATGTCGGTTCTGGGGGTCCGTTACAGGTGAGCGATAGTAGTCTTGGTGGGGTAGATGTGGCTTACCGACCATTTGTGGAGAGGGGCTTTGTCTCTCTTGTCGGGTCCGGAGAAAAGGTGCCTGTGAACATCCTGCGAGACACGGCGGCGTTGGGCACATATGTTCTGCAGTCTATTCTGCCGTTTTCATCTAAATCAGCGACGGGGGATGCTATGTTGAGCCGTGGGATGGGCATGTCCATAATCTCTTCTCCTACACACAAAATTGAGCTAAACTGTGGCTTGGTCCATGGTGAGGTGGAGGTGGCATTGCGCAAGGAGTTTCCGATGGCGGGCATTGATGTACTCCTGGGAAATATGCATGCTGGTGGCCTCGTGTGGGCTAATGTGCCCCCAGCACCACTGGTGAGTCCTTGTCCAGTTGTCGGCAATGGTCCAGATGAGAGCGAGCGGGATTTTCCGCAGGTTTTTGCGGCAGCGGCTGTGACGCGCGCCAGGGCTCGTGAAATTGAGCGTAATGAAGTTGAGACAGGTTCAAAATTTTCTTGGTCTGATGTGCCTATTTCTGTGTCGCGGGAAGAGCTGGTTGCAGAGCAGCTCTCCGATCCATCCATCAACAGCCTGTTTGAAGGAATTCTGACAGGTAGTGAGGTGCAGGATAGTGCTAATGGGTACTTTCTTGATAATGGGTTGCTGGTGAGGAAGTGGGTGCCTTGCGGAGATTATGGGGTGGGGGAACCGGTGTTTCAGGTGGTGGTGCCAGCTAAATACAGGGATTTGGTTTTGAAACTTTCACATGACCAGTCAGGGCATTTAGGCGTAAGGAAAACATACTACTGCATTTTGCAATATTTTTTTTGGCCTAGGCTAAGACGGGATGTGGCAGCATATATTAAAACGTGTCACATCTGTCAAATGACGGGTAAACCAAATCAAGCAATTAAGCCTGCCCCATTACACCCCATACCTGCTATCGGACAGCCATTTGAACATATCATAATTGATTGTGTTGGTCCTCTTCCTCCATCGGCGTCTGGTGCTAAGTATCTGCTAACTGTGATGTGCCAGGCGACTAGGTATCCTTCTGCCTATCCGTTGCGTTCCATTACAACTAGAGCTGTGGTTAAAGCTCTGTCACAGTTCATCTCCATATTTGGCATTCCGCGGGTTCTCCAGAGCGACAGGGGTTCAAATTTCACTTCTCACATGTTTGCCCAGATTTTGAAACAACTCCGGGTAAGACATGCTAAGTCCTCGGCGTATCATGCTCAAAGTCAGGGGGCGCTAGAGAGGTTTCACCAGACCTTGAAATCGTTGCTGCGGGCATATTGTACAGAGTTGGGAAAAGATTGGGGGGATGGCTTGCCATGGTTAATGCTGGCTGCTCGTGAAGTAGTGCAGGAGAGTACCGGGTTTAGTCCAAATCAGTTGGTCTTTGGTCATTTAGTTCGTGGGCCGCTTGCACTGCTTCATGACAATTTTAAGGCGCCCGACCCTCCCAAAAATCTGATTGACTTTGTCAATGGGTTCAGGCAGAAGTTGTATGTGGCGGGTTCAATGGCTAAAGAGAACCTGGCAAGGGCTCAAGTGAAAATGAAGCGCTCTTATGATCAGCGGGCTGAACGAAGGGACTTCAGTCCGGGTGATCAGGTTCTGGCTCTTTTGCCAATTATCAACTCACCATTTCAAGCAAAGTTTACAGGCCCACATACTGTGGTTGAGAAACTTTCAGATGAAAATTATCTCATTGCAACTCCTAACCGTCGTAAACCTTCTCAGTTATTTCATGTGAACCTGTTAAAGCCATACTATGGTCGTGAGTCTGAGGAAATTCTGCCTGTGTGTTTGGCAGCCAGCATGGGTCCTGTCTCTAAAGTGGTTGGTGAGGGCAAGGACACCACCACATTTGATGACACAGTGGTGTATGGGCGGTTGAAAAACACTGAGACCCTGGGCAGGTTAGATAACCTGTTGTGTCATCTCTCCATGTCGCAACGCATAGAGTTGGTTGATTTGATTGCGGAATTCCCAACCTTATTTAGTGATGCACCTTCGCAAACTCATCTCATAGAGCATGATATTGCATTGACTGATTCAAAACCCATTCGACAGCGTTTTTATCGGGTCTCTGTAGACAAACAGCGGGTTTTGGATGCAGAGTGCCGATATATGTTGGAGAATGGTATTGCGGAGCCGACAATATCTAGCTGGGCTTCGCCATGCATTTTGGTTCCTAAGCCCGATGGGTCGTTTCGTTTCTGTACAGATTTTCGGAAAGTTAACAACGTGACACGACCAGATGCCTTTCCGTTGCCTAGAATGGATGATTGTATTGATCAGGTTGGGTCGGCCAGATTTGTCAGCAAGTTTGATTTGTTGAAAGGATATTGGCAAGTCACGCTTTCAAAGAGAGCTCGTGAGATTGCATCATTTATTATTCCATCTGGTCTTTATTCGTATAAAGTTATGCCATTTGGGTTGAGAAATGCACCGGCAACATTTCAACGCCTCATGAATAGGGTCGTGGGTGACCTGGAGGGCGTGGCCGTTTATTTGGATGATTGTGTAGTTTTCAGCGACACCTGGGAGTGTCACATTGCTCGTGTGCGCGCTCTCTTTCAGCGGTTGGCTGAAGCGCGGTTGACAGTGAATCTGGCAAAATGTGAATTTGCTCGTGCAACAGTCACATACCTTGGCCATGTGGTCGGTCAGGGTGAGGTCCGGCCGGTACAGGCAAAGGTCGCTGCTGTGGAGTCTTACCCTCATCCTACTACTAAGAGGGAACTTATGCGCTTCTTGGGGTTAATTGGATACTATAGAAGTTTCTGCAAAAACTTTTCGTCTGTTGTCTGTCCTCTTACTGATCTTCTAAAGGACAAGGTCAAGTTTGTCTGGTCCTCCCGCTGTCAGCAAGCGTTCCAAAATGCTAAGATCTTGTTGTGTTCTGCTCCAGTGTTGGCAGCTCCTCGCATGGATCGACAGTTCAAGCTGCAGGTTGATGCGAGTCACTTTGGAGCAGGTGCAGTACTGTTGCAGGCTGACGGTGGAGGGGTGGACAGGCCAGTCTGTTTTTTTTCCAAAAAGTTTAATAAGCATCAGCTTAATTATTCTGTGATTGAGAAGGAAGCATTGGCACTGGTGTGGGCTTTGGGGCATTTTAGTGTGTATGTTGGGTCTGGGGTACCAGTTATAGTTTATACAGATCACAACCCACTTACATTTCTCAATTCACTTAAGTGTCCGAACCAAAGGCTTATTAGGTGGTCTTTGCTTCTGCAGTCCTTTGCTCTGGATATCAGGCACATTAAAGGGAGGGATAATGTGGTGGCAGATGCATTGTCTCGTGCTCCTGTTTAGAGCCCTATCTAATCTCTGATGTTCTTTTGTTTGTTTGTTTGTTTTTTGTAGAGACTGGCGGTGTGGCCCCTGGCCTGTTCTTCTCCTGACAGCCTTATTGCTAGCTGAAACATCAGGATCCAGCTGTCAAGGGGGGAGGAGAGTCCAGGTGGTGCAGGGCTAAGAGTGGTTACACTCTGAGGGTTAAACTTCTAGGAACGTCTAAAAGTATTTTAAGATTTAGTTAAAACTTAGTATGAGGTAATGTTAACATTGTAAATTTGATGGATGTGCACTTAATTGGTTATTTTTAATTTTATGTTAATAGAAGTGATCACTCCGGTATTTTTGTTAGTATTGAGTGGGGAACTGTGGTTCGTAGTGAGACCACGACTTTAAGGGGGGGGGTGTGATGCCCCACACACATAACGAGTGTGTGTGGATGGTGCCTACCTAACTGTCTCCCTACAGGTGAGCCTGGGTGGGGCATTGTCCTGATGGCTAATGGAGAGCACCTGGGCCCGGTGTCTCTCCTGAGGTCTATATATGCCAGGCTCCTGCCAGTTGGAGGGGGGGACTCGAGAGGAGGCAGCCCCGGCCTTCGCTCCGGCAGTATTCTCCATGCGTTTTGAGTTGTGTTGAATTATTCTCTTCATGCATACACGCACCACACCATTTTGTCACACATCCACACTTACAACACTGACTTACTGACTACCCACCTCATAGGATCCTTATGGCTTTTGGATATATGATTTCAGTTTATTATTGAAGTTCTTTCTGTTAGGGTTATAATTTAATAAACATGTATTCCTTTCATCTTGTAAACTGTCTCCTGCTCCTAAGGTTTTGGCATAGCTTGAGCCAGCTATGACACTAGTCACTGGGTTATTGGGCCTGGACCCCTTATACTAGTCACTGGGTTCCTGGGCCTGGACCTCTGATACTAGTCACTGGGTTCCTGGGCCTGGACCTCTGATACTAGTCACTGGGTTCCAGGGCCTGGATCCCTGATACTAGTCACTGGGTTATTGGGCCTGGACCTCTGATACTAGTCACTGGGTTACTGGGCCTGGACCTCTGATACTACTCGCTGTAGGGCAGGCACACTCACTAGTTTAAAGCACCAACCCAATGGTACCCTACGAGGGGAACTTTAGGGTAAAATAAAGTATTTTTTTCTTAACTTCTTAACACATGGACTTTTTGAATTATTCTCAGCGGCGTGAATGTTACCTCATTGGGGATTTCAGGATAATTTTAACTTGAGTGAGGGGACAGTAATGAGCTTTAATGTAAGTTCTGGACAGGCCTCTGAAGGTAGCAGGAGACCATCCCTCTTTCTGTAAGTCCAGTGCCACTGACGTTCATGTCTGTTTCTGTATTATTAATACTCATCATTATTATTTAATTTCCTTCTGCAGACTTAGTGAGCACATCCATTTGGAATGTGAGCAGAGGGAGCCGAGCCCTTGGACCTTCCGCTGGTTCTCTTTGATGTGTGGCGCTTAACAACTTGTACATTTGGATGGGGACAGCTGATGTTTGTTTCTTTTAAGAAGGCTTTGACCAGCAAAAGCACAAGTCGCTTAGGTCTTGTGTCGTGGTGGAAGAGTTTCAAAGACTTTGAATATCTCAGTGAAAGGGATGCAGGTCAGTTTAGATTAGAATCACAGGGGTGTCTACCATACTTGATGAGGATATACAGTAGAACTGCTTCATATTGCTTTGCAACAAAACGGTCATCACTGGGGGCGAGAGTAGGAGAAGAGCAACCTGGTACATCCTGGCTTTAACGTTTGGGAAGAGTTATTTATTCAGTTTGATGCATTCCGGTGAGGAATTTAAAATGCCACGCATGATGGTCCATTTATCTGAGGCTCAGCTCTTTGACCACTGCCATTAGAGCTTTCTTAAGGTAGACAGGCAGAGTTTATGAATGCCAATAAACCTGAATGCCCCTCCTCTCCAGTAAGAACAGTCCAGCGGACTGAAGATGCAGAATCAGCTGAAGCATTTTGTGATCTACTTCTCCCTCATATTCTTCTGTTCGAATCCCACTTTCCGACGCAAAAAAGAGAAGAGAAGATATTGATTTGACCCGACCAGGCCACCGTATCCCTCCTCCTGCTGGAGCCAGCTTGTGGTGTGCAGCCATGCAGTCAATGAGGAGTCCATATCCAGGCTCGCAGCGATATGGTTTCTGTGCCTATGATTGCATCATCACTTGGTGTCTGCATCTCCCAATAGGAAACGCTGCTCTGCACCTCCTCGTGACGGCTGACGAGTGCTTTACGTTCAGTGTTGGCCGTTGTTTGCTGGAAAACGTTAATAAGGCTCTTTGTTCCCTTTTATTGTGATTGAATAGTAATATGAGCACTGAATGAAAATGTGTTGTTGTAACCGCTGCTTTAACAACTGAATCACAGGCTTTTTCATCCAACCATTTGTTATCCTTTTTTGGATGTTAAACAACTTTTGTATTCCACTTTCTTTCTTTCTCTAGTTATTTTAATCTAGGTTTAATGCTGCTCAGTCATCAGTCAGAATCTTTGTGCCTTTTGGTGATTTGCAGGTACAAATCTGAATATATATATATATATATATCTTGTCAAAATGGACAAAATTGAAGTTAAACATATTTTTCTGCCTTTTTTGGAAGTGCCATTTAGAACCTAAATCTCTAAATGTTAAATCAATCCAATATCTCAAAGTAAAGTCTTTTTTTAAAATCTTAATTTATCGCTAACGGCGCCGCGAGGTCAGCTGACATGGATGAGACGGGAGGGATGGCCAATGGGAGGAAGGGAAGGAAGAACAGCAACAACAAGGAGTGGAAGGTGGGGGGGGGCAGTATGGATTAGAGCATAGTGATTGGCATAGTACGCCAATATGTTCACTAAGTAGTTTCTAAAGCTGACATGTCCATGTGTACAAAGGTAGTTACTGATCATTCCAGGGTCAGCAAATTGCATTTTATTGCAGAATCACAAATATTTCCAGCTCATTCCCGAGAAAAGGGCAAAGCCACGGCAGACCTGACTGCCCTGAATGATCATGGACACCGCAGGCCGCACACAGTGATTCTAAGTGATGGCAGCTGTCCGGATGACTTTGAAGGCACAGCCGCCTCCAGTAATGACCTTTCCTCATCAACGCGTCTCCTTTCACACCTACGGCGTCCCGCTAAGACAATACGCGGCCTTGATCGCAACACACACACACTCCCACTTCTAAAGCTTTTATATACACTGTCCAACCCCCCCCCCCCCCCCCCCTCCCAAATGCCCTTTAGCTGAAACCCATCTGAGCTGCTTTTAGAGCAGGAAAACACTCTGTTGCGTAACGGTCGCCGGAGCACAGCGAGACGTTTTCTCCCCTGTCAGCACTTCCATGGAGCTCCAATTAGAGGCGCACAATAGACAGAGCTGCTCATTGTGGAAAGTGCTGGCACAGAACAATTAGTTCTAAGCTAATGGTGGAGAAGTAAAGCTGGTGTGTGTATTCCTATATTAGAAATGTCATTTGAATTAGTTCTATGTGCCAATGAAGAAGCCCTCATGCAACATCCATCCATCAATTTTGATGTCACGTATTGGCTATAGAGGGAAACCCCGGAGCCCCCCAATTACAAGCCGGATCCATATCGCTGCAGACGGAGCCAGATGGACCGATGGTGCCCCCCCCCCCCCCCCGAGGCCTCAGACGCTTGTGCTTAGTCAACACTTCTGGCTGATGTGAAGCATTAAATTACTCTTCTGTGGAATATTAATGACGTTTATGATACAACAGTCCAGTGAACACCTCTAATGAACAACGTCGACTGCATCAAGGTGTCTCATTAAGTCACTACGAGGAATTCCTTTTTGTCTTGAACACGTATTTTATAAAAGTACACATGAATGAGTATTGGTTTTAAGCTTTTAATATACAGCACCAGTCTAAAGTTTGGACACACTCTGTCATCCATTGAATGGGGTGCTTTTCTCTCCCACTATGTGTGTTCCTGACCTTTCCTCCCAGTATGGTCCCATCCTCCACCAGTAGCCCCACTGGTGTGTTGCCATGTTGGAAACCACTGAAACAGCTGCAACATGTGGCTGGATAATATTTTATATTTTGGGGGCGGTTCTATCAAACCACCAGAGGAAAGGTGACCTAAAGGAGTATTCTAAAAAAGTAGAACTATTCTCTTGTGCCCTGATAGGAGTGATGCTACTGAAGCGTCTGCGCTAACAGTGTCCTCCCTACGTGGTTGGGATGTGTGACCCGGTGAGGCCTTATGAAGGGAACGTTTTCAGCTGGGAGCGCAGGAGAGCTTTGGTGGTGCAGAGCATCCGTCACCCATTACCCAACAAAGTGTGTAGAATCACATGACTGAGACATTGGTCTCGCCCTATCACAACGCGGCCGAGTCAGGCTTTAACCACCTGGCCCCCAAAGCTGCTCTGGCTGTGATACTTTTCTAATCCCCACCAGGAGTTAACAGGTCAGTGCATAACAATGGGACTCATGCTGCTCCTCTCCTGGGGCGAGGTCTGTCCCTGCAGTATCTCCTTGTCTCCTATCTCCTTCTCTCCTTCTCTCAACAGCCTCAGCTCGTTCTGTGAGCTTCTCTGCACGGCTGCATATTCTTACAGATCAATAAACCGTATTATTCTCTGAATGGAGGAAATGAGGGTTCACACACAAAGGATTCAGGGGCTTCTTCTGCTTTTCATTGTGTCCCTGAACTGATTGAAGCCGTCTGTCTTTTACAGTGTGTGGAAGCCAAGAAGTACTGCTGGTATTTTGAAGGCAGATACCCCATCTACTTCATGTAAGTACCCCAACGTTCCGTCCCTCAGCTGAAAGGACCTTGAATTAAGGCCACTTTGGCCAAGTGGTGGATGGTCTGATCTGCTAAAGAGAAGGAACACGGCTCTTTGTGGGTTTCTAAGGTCTGTAATGCAGGCAGTTTCATTGCCAATTATTCAGATTAAAAAGAAAAATCTTGAGTTTTGGTAAAGTTAACTTCCCAATCCCAAGAATGTAAACATTTCCTGTTTTACGTTAAAGCGCTCACTGATCAAACTGCCTTAACATTTAGGGTGAAACTCTTTAGGTTTGTTTAGGAAGCAGAACCCTGCGATGAATGGCAGCATCAGAATCCGCCTCAGGCCAAGCAGGTTTTCACCTGTAAAGAATTTGGTGAATACAATAAGAATATATATAATATGCAAAAGTAAAGAAGCATGAATAGAAATGAGAAAAGGATTCATTGTAAATAAATTGAAAGTATACATGCAATATGTGTAATGTGGTCTTAATTAAATGTGCAGCATGCAACAAACAATAGTGTTGCTACAGTGAGGATTCTGTCCAGTGTTAAAAACCACTTCAGTCAACATGGCGATCTACCAGTTATCTGCTTCCCTCGTCATGAACTTCCTTTTGAATGAAATACAAACTGTCAAACTGTAGGTTTCAGTTTCACATACCCCATTAGTTCCTAAAGATGTAAATCCACTCTTCCTCCCTGGCTGGATGGGGGGCCTGGGGGGGCTGGGGGAGGGTTCACAGATGATGCCTGTGCGATTGCATGGGTGATTGTTTCCTGTTGCAGATGCCGCTCCTACGAGGACTGCTGTGGGACCCGCTGCTGCGTGAGAGCGCTGTCCATCCAGAGACTGTGGTACTTCTGGTGAGTCCCAGGGGTGGGGGGGGGGGGGCCTTACACTGCACCCCGGGCTAGAGGGTGACCCCTCCCTGCTCCCTCTCCCTGCCTTGGTGATGTTGGGTCTGTGGAAGGTGCGATGAGTACTGTGTTTGCCCCCCCCCCCCCCCCCCCAGGGTGCTGCTGATGATGGGGGTGCTGTTCTGCTGCGGGGCCGGCTTCTTTGTCCGCAGAAGGATGTACCCGTCCCCTCTGAGGGACGAGCCCGCCTTCAATGTCTCCTTCACCAGACACCCTGCCACATCCCCAGGTACAGCAGCACGGGCGATGACCAGTACACATAACCACAAAGTTCTGAAGAAGGCTTTAAAATAAAGGAACTCCCTGTAGCTTAAAACAAACATGACCTGGACTGGACCTCTTTTGAGGATGTCATCGTATTTATTCCCCCAACCTTTGCGTAACGATAGTGGATAGAACCCGTATATTAACTTAGCCAATAGACATGGATAATAAAATAAAGGATCCAGGATTCCTGAGGTCCACGAGATCACATGACTGGGTCCGTTAGTCTTAAGCCGGATCTGATCAGCGTTGTGTTGTGTTTATAGTGAGTGCTTTTCTCCTTTTCTTTCCAGTTTCCCAGCAGCCGGGCAGCATGCAGGGCTTCGGGGTCAATGGGATGACGGGTGGCGACCCGGGGGTCGCCATGGCACACCCGGCATTCGCACACCCGCCGCAGCCCGGCTCGGCCCATATGATGATGGCCGCCTACCCCCCGCCCCCGTCCTACTGCAACCACCCGCCGCCGTCCTACGAGCAGATATTCCACAACAGCGACAAGAAGTAAATGTATGGATGTAAGACTAAGAAGAGGCACCGTAACCAGGGTGTAAAAGCACACTCACACACACACTTTCCTCCTGATTCCCATGCATCACACACACACACGCACCGTCACCTGCTTCACCTCCACCCCCCCGACGAGCTCCAGCTCCACCTGTACACAAGTGAACAGAAACTCCTGATGTGATCACAAAGCTTCTCGTGGAAGTGATTACATGGTTATCCCGTTCCAAAGGACGCCGCCGACTGATCCAGCATCTCACTGTGAGATGGTCCTTCACTACATGATGACTTCTTGATACATGTTTCATAGTCTGTTCGTTCTCCTGTTGGTGGAGGAAAGGAGAAGAATCAGCCACTCTGATCTCTGCTACATGCCGCTGCTGTTTGAGTGGCACCCGGGCGGGACAGCGACCGGTGACCTGCCGTTGTCCCGCCCAGATGCCACAGGTTCATATGGCCCCCTTCCCTTGGAGGTAGCTGTTGCTAATGGGATATAGGCAGCACCTGACCCTCACTGAAGAACAGGAGAACTATTCAACAGACAGGCAAAGCTTTAGCCTTGAGTTCAACTTTAGATCCACAAATTCTGAGCAGCGTCCTGCCAGAGCGCTGCTTTGGGACTTTTTGGAGTCGGAGCGTGGCCATTCAAACCTTCAAAGCCCATCAGGCCCGTCGACCCCTTCACAGCCATCGCACGCCGCAAGCACAGCTGTGAGAGAGCTGGTTGGGACAAAGCGTCTTTCTCAAGGACGCTTGAGATGTCCGCTCTGATGCCTCAGATTGAAAGACGCCCCCCTCCCACATTTAATCTCCTCCGCTGGAGTAAAAACTAAAGGAATGGGTCGCGTCGAGAGTTAAGAGACCACAGTCTATGGTACATCTATTTTTCTTTCATTGCATGAGATGGTGTCCTTGGAATACCGTGTGGAGGTCCTGGAGGCCCCCACAGCCAGCTGGTGGTGGTTAGAGCTCCACCTCCAGCAGCTTACCGATGAGTCGCTGCAGGTCCACCTATCAGAGAGCTGTTTTTCTGGCATTTGGATGAGTGCATTAGGAAGCTAAAGCTAATCTAATCAGCTGAATGCAGTGTTCATATTTAGATGTTATTGCTTGTGAAGGAGACATTGCAGCGTGTTAACACTTTAATGTCAGAATTGCTAATATGAGGACTGTTCTCTGAAGCCCATGTGACTAAATGAGTCTAGAACCCAAGATAGTAGATGTGCAAATCCTCAGAACCAGACGCTGGAACAGTGTTTGTTGGCCTTGTTGCTTGAAAAAATTATTGAATTATTTTGTGTCAATCGACAGATTGAGCACTGTTGCGGTGTATAGGAAGAGTTGTGCGCTGCCACTGTGTGTGTGTCTCTCCTCTGTATGACCTTACAGTGAGAGCCAGGACCACAGAGCACACCGTACCCACTGATACTGATGGGTTATTTAAAAGGTCTATAACATCTGCATAGCCCCCATGTCGGTCCTGCTGCATGGAGGGACCGTGTGTACAGATGTGTGATTATCACGTGGGGTAAGTGGGGGCCTCTGGTCTCCCTTCTTCTGCTCTGTGACGTCCATGTTGACTGGTAATTGTCCTGCTGTGAGGGATTGACACGGAGAGGAGGGTATCCCTCTGAAGCATGCCGGTCTCACCTCTCCATCAGTGGACACATCCCACTGCAGACAGCACGACCATGGATGGATTCCACTTGATGTTTGGCTGCTGCAGCAACAAACATCTCAAGTATATCTCAGATAAATACTGCATTATTTCTCTTCTTTTTTTCTTCTTAATAGCTGATAAAGAACATCTTAGGAAACCTGGGTTTTTTCTGAGTTTGAAAGAAGTGTGTTTTACTGCAGCGGGGGGGGGGGGGGGGTTGTCAATCATGGTGCAGACACAGGTGGGTGAGATCTGTGGTCCACTGAGGGTAAGCCCACGCTATTTATCAATAATCATCATCTCGGTCGGTGCTGCACTGACGCGTTTCCTCTCCTGTTCCACTCCATCTCGCCTTCTCTCTCATCCATAAATGGATCGGCACTGAAAAGGGCACAATTTCTATTTTCACAGTTTTCATTTCACTTTGTTTATTAAGGTCGATTCTTGTTGTGAGTTATTTCTCAACAGAGCGCCAATTGTTTCACATGTTGTCTCCCGGTCAATTCAGTGTTTATTTGTCAGTTGGTCTTTTGGACATTCTGTTTTATGGATGGAATGGACTGAATCGTGGCCACATGGGGGACAGAGATGAGGTGATGTCACAATGATTGGCAGCACGTGGCTCATCATATCAGTCCTCTTCTGAACCTCCTCCTGTTATTTTCTGTGAGGTTCGCTTCAGTCACAACAAAAGGAACAGCACGCTGTTCCCCCCCCGTGGTACGAATGGGGTTGGGCATGCACACACCTGTGTGGAGGCCTCTGCCCCCCCCACAGGACGCCAGTGGACCTGTGCAGCCGTTTGGGTTGCCATTGGGCGGTTGGATATTAGAGATAGCACCATGTTAAAGAAGGTCATCCTGTGAAACTATGCAACAGCTACTAAGTGTAGAGGCATCTGGACCTTTGATCTTTTCCTTGTTAACATCTTCTCATTGTCATTGTAAAATATGTAAATAAACTTCACTTCTGATAACTTCTCAAATGTGATGTAATGGTCATTTAATTGTTGATCGGTGTAGTAGTATTGCATTAGGAATAGGTACATATAATAAACTCTAGCTGCCTTTCCTCCACTAGCTTTTATGCACACTGGATTTTACCCAAAAAAAAGCAGGAAAAGCTGGTAAATCAATAGAGGGAGCGGCTACTGAAGACTGGATGGTTGGTAAATACGCTCAGTACGTCACAGCTCCTCCTCTACCCTCCGTGGAGAATAGCGCTCAGTGCGTTTCTAGTCTTCATTCATAGGGTTAGATGTCTCGCCCGAGGACACATGGACATAGACCAGCAGAGTCCATCCTCTGAATGAAGGACTGCTCTAATACCGCAAAGCCGTCACTGCTTTTGTATTTCCTGTTTAACAAACGGGGAATAAAATCTGCATTGTGTAATAAAATAAGACAATAAACTGGAAACCTCAGAAGCCTTTGTCTCATTGTTTAATAATTATTGTTTGAATATTGGACTACTATTGGGGTGGTTGCTGTGTGCTTAGCTCCTGTTGTTCTGCAGGAGGTCTATAAGACTCTTGTTGTACTCCGCCACTTGTTGGGAGACGTTCTTGGCCACTGAGGCAAAGTCACTCTCCTGGGACTTTGAGGCAATGACTGATCCACGAGTTAAGGGGGAAAAAAATCAATGCAGTGACCAACAGGGTGCAACCGCACATCACAACTCAAACTAAGTGAGACAAGGGTTCATTTCAGAAGGATACACTCTTTCATTACAAAGTTGTTCTGCTCCAAGTGTTGCCACTTCCTCTCAAGGTTAGCCAGCTGAAAGAGAAGCAGAGACACAGCTAAACCAAAAGTATAATTTGTTCATTTGTGTTCTTATAGTTTGTGTTAAAATAAAAACTAAATTAAAACATGAGAAGTCAACGTCCTACACTTAGTAGGAGTGTTCATTGCTCCGCGAAAAACAAAAGATCTGAGCTGTGTGTTCTACGTCGCAGACTGCATGAAGGACACCAGAGGTCCTGCAGGTCAGAGAATACCTGTGGAGTTGTGATTGATGCAGTGAAATTATCCAATTTAGTTATTTTGGTGCTGAAAACACTAGTATCGACTTGTAGAAGGTGTACAATTAGTAAAAAAAAGCAAAGGCGTGTGCATGTGTACAGCTACAGGTGTCCTGTGCTAATTAGTGACGTCTTGCTAAGCTCCGCCTCGGACCTGAGCGTGTGTCTCGTTTTCCTGCAGCGTGGCCTTCAGAGTTTCATATTTCTGGTTCTTCTCCTCCAGCAGCTGTCTGAGCGAATCCCGACGGCGGGTCAGCAGGACGCGGTCCTCCTGCAGTCTCTGCAGCGGAGGAGCGCACATGTGGTTAGACGTGCTGAGCACAACGCGGTGCGCTGCTTTAGGGGAATCAACACTATTTAGAAGATCCACATGGGTTCATGTGGCACACGGCTGCATGCGGTGCCGTTCCACTACTCTCGTACCCTCTTCTTCTGCTCGGCCGCGTGCCTCAGGGCGTCCAGGTCTCGGTAGGTAACCAGCTCCGCCTCCATGGCCGTGATGCGCTCCTTAAAGGTGCTGAGCTCACCAGTGATCTTCCCCTCCAGCTGCTGCACCTTCTCCAGGTCCAGCTGAAGACGCTGGGACTCTGGGTTGGGGTGGGGAGGGGGGGTGGAGTCAGCAGCGGCTTCTTTGACATTTGAGGCTCAGTAAAAGGTGTTACTGAATTACCACGGCAATATATGTGTGTGTGAGTGAGTGAGACTTACCAGTGGTCAGGCCTTTGGCCGTGCTTTTTGATTGGACCACCTCTGTCTCCTTGCTGACCAGCACCTCCTGCATGTTCCTCAGCTCACTGGCTGTTACTGTATCCACCTGATGGAGCCGCAGCATGTTCTACAAACACACACACGCACACTTAGTCTACTCCGTGTCTCCTTGCTATCACTCCCCTCCTCTCGTGTCCTTCCCCCTCACTCTGCTGCAGTGCTCCAGGAGGGAGACGATGTTCTCCTGACTCTGAGTCATCTTGTCCTGCTCGTGAGCCCTGGACTCTTCAAACGACTGCAGGTATCCTGGAAAGTACAGGAAGCCACGGACGATGTATTAGTACTGGCTGCATGAGAGTATATTCGAACAAACTGCCGAAATACACATGACACATGCTCCTGTAAAAGGATATAACATCATCATCAAGGATGCCACCTGGTGGTCATTTTCTAAACTACACTGCAAAGTCTGTCCTTACACATTACATAATAATATGGTATGGTTTAATAATAATATATTGAATTTAATATGCAGTAGACCTTAAGTTTCTTCTTCTTAGGTTTGCTCATCCAAGTGTTCAAATTCAACTTACGGTCAATTTCCTCCTCTTTCCTCTTCAGCTCTTTGCATTTCTGCTGGCACTCCCCTGAGGACAGATTCAAAAAACGGGACAATTCGTCACAATTGCAAGCAAGTAATGACATAATGATTCAATGATCTGATACAATCATCAAAAGTATACTTTATTTGATAAGACTGTTAAATTAAAGACATCATTATCATTTAGCTTTTATCCAAAGCGACTTACATTGCATTTTAACCCATGGTGTTGTTACATTTTGCCTGGGGAATAAATTAGGGGTTGTGTGCCTTGCTCAGGGACACTTCGACATGGCAACCTTGCGGTTCCCAGCGCATCACATACTCCATCACCCACCATTTGAATGACACGTTCATCTCTAATCTGCTAATTGAGCAATATTTTCAACAGGACACATTTGATCATTTTGAAAGCGGAAATCTCAAACCTAAATGGTTTTAGTGTCTCAAATATTAAAATGTGTTAATATATCTTTATGTTTTGCGCTGTCGGTTTGACAGAAAGATACATAAACCACTCATTTAAAAAAAATCGATAATGGTTATCAAAATGAAAAAGTGAATGTCAATGAACAGCTGGTCTATAAAACTCTGCCATAAGATGACAGATGTGACACTTTTTTGAGTGGAATCTTTTCAAAAGCAGATGTGAGGAAGACAGCGTTACCCTGAGCGTACTCCGAGTCCTGCTCCAGCTGCTGGATGTCCTCTGTGATCTGTCCCATCCTGTCCCTGATCTCTGTGAGCCTCAACACGCACACAGAAGCAAAACAAGTTACTGTGAGGTCAAAGGTCACAGAGAGAGCAAAGCTATATTAATGAGTTGATAAGGTTTCATGAATATGACATGTCATTTATAGAAGAACTCTTCTTCTACTTCAAGTAAGATTTTGAATACAATGAGCTTTTAGAAAAGGAAGAGTTTTGGTTAAACAACATTGGGTACGTACTGTCTCTCCATGCTAGCGATTTCCTGGTTGTCTTCCTTCACCTGCAAACAGAGAAGAGTCCAGCGTTATGTCGGCCCGGGTTGAGAAAAGCAATTACTTCAACCCACAGGGCATGGTCTTTACATTACATGACATTTAGCTGACGCTTTTTTCCAAAGCGACTTACAATAAACACATAGAGATACAAACTCAAAAGAACAAGTAACAAGAAAGTACAATTTTTCATCAAATAAGCAGTTTCAAAACATGTTATAGAAAGTGCCATTATAAGTACAATTTAAGTGCTACCATTAGTTAGTGCTACGGTTTGTCTTCATGAATGGAACGACTCTGTTTGGCTCTTGTGCCTTCACAGCCTGTCATATCAAAGTGGGGTATTGCTAATACGTCCCCTTTAACCTCATCAAAAAGGCAATATCGAATGCAGACTTGTTTCATGAATGCAGCATCTTATACGGGTTGAATCAAACGTCGCTGCTGCAGGCTGGAGCGAACCTGTTTGAATAACTGCTCCCTCTCGTCCTGTGGGGAGCCCAGGCTCTTGTGCTCGGCCTCCATGGCGTCTCGCTTGGCCTCCAGCGCTGACAGAGTCTCATGAAGCCGAACTACTTGCTGCTTTATGTGTGAGTGAGCCAGCTCCTGCACACAGGGGAATGCCACGTAGGAAACTAAATCACCCTTAGGGACAGTTGATTATACACCAATAGATCCTACACACTGCTCCTTTAAATCTTGATTAGGTTTCCTTAAAGTGCTGTGGCCTTCCATTTCTCTACTTGTTAACAACACTGTGATCTAAGCATCTGGCCTTTTTTGTATCCAGTTTCAGGTTATATTTAATTATTAATTAATGCCAAGATTAGGGATGATTGTTAGATACTGCTAGCTGTGCAACAAGTGTTGAATTTGATTGTGGAGTTCAAAATGCCTTAAGTTCAAGTTAGTGACCCCGGTGGAAAGACTTCCCTCACTCTACACACTAAGCCCCCCCCACCCCCCATCTCTGTAACCCAACTCACAGCATCGTAGTCCTCCTTCCTGGTCATCAGAATGTCCAGCTCCTCCTGGAGAACCGTCAGCTCCTACAACAACACAAAGAGGAGCAGATGAAGACGGCATTAAGTACACTTATTTCCCAGGGTGCAAAGGTGTTAAGCTGCAGAGTAATATTACATAAGTAATATTGATCAATTATCATCGTAGTACCATGTAGACAAAGTGTAGCGCTTCTACTACCACGGGCGCTTTGATGCATCAAACAGCTTGACACCAACATGTCAAAGGTTAGATGCTGCAGCAGAGTAGCCGTGGCAGAGTCCTGCGGTGCACTTTATTTCTTGAGGAAACAGCAGTACCACGACAGTAGTGAGCTGAGCCCACATCAATACCTGCAGCAGTTCCTCATTGGCTGTTGTCATGGTGAAATACTTCTCTTGCTTTGTGGCCGGCATCGCTTGTATGACCTCATCAGCGACCCGCCTTTCCCTCCTGATCTCTTCTTCCATCGCCCGGATAGCCTCCTCTCTCCTGCATTACAGACATGGTGGAAGGGCAGGGAGGGGTATGGTTAAAAGGTCCCCGGCCACATTCACGCCCACAGCAGGCAAGGGTAAGAAAAAAGATCAGATGAGAAGGAAGGGTGCAGAGAGGAAAGGAAGGGAGGGGTGCCAGGCGGCACTTTCCTTTCTGTTGTCCTCGTTTCCTTCTCCTTTACCCTTGAGGAAAGGGTCCTTTCCTTGAATCCATTATGCTTTCTTTCAAAGCACACATTTTACAATACGACTTATCGTTGTGTTTGTCATGTTAGACTTCTTTTCTGATTAGACCCTTTCAAGTCATCTGAGAAAAGACTCAAGTCTCTTCCTTGAGACGAGGAAGGAGATGGATGGGGGAGCCTGTATTCTGCCCTTTATAAGCGATGTAGATGCTGCAGTCTGGGCTTGTCTTCCTGAAGACTCTAAGTAGAGAATAAACTCCAAAGATAAACCTCTTCTCAAGTTTCTTTACTTCAGGACTCACCCGGTAATACAAATAAATATTTGATTGGTACGGCTTCTTTTCTTGCCACAGTTCAATAACTTTTAATAATAACTATTGTCAATAACCATGAATCGTATTCACTCATTTGCTGTATTATAAACATGTTCAAATGGCGAACCAGGCCGAAATGTATACTTCTAACCAAAGTAAGGCGAATGAGGAGAGGAGGCGGGACTTCCTCAGCCAGAAACCATGCGTGTCAGCATAAAGCTTTACAACATGGAACGAAGGTCGTGGCAGTGAGGTGAGTAACTGTGGCTGTTATTCAGCGACTGATTACACGTAGGAGTACAGCAGCTTTCTCGTTTTGGCCACTTCAGATTTAACCCTACAAACAGACTGAATGGTTTGATAGGATAATGGAGAGGTGGGGGCAACCTGTTCTACTGCTGTGCTTGACTTCAGTGGCAGCAACGACCATATTAGGAACCAATTCTAATGTGGTGGAGGACGACGCGCTGGTAGGACATTTTCTATTCCTTCTATATAATATTTAGTGTTTAGCTGTCGTTTACTGATAGTCCCCCTGTTGTTATCAGCAGGTACTTAACCTGAACAGCACGCTTCTGCACGTCATTCCTTCCGGTAGTCCTGGCTCCTCTGTTACTAAACTGGTGATTGAGGGGAGCCGAATTACCCTGAATGCGAGCGACAGACTAGCCCTGGCTAGTTATCCCAAACTGGTAGAGCTCCATCTGGACGGTAACCTGGCGAGCCGAATACCGGGCCAGTACTTCTCTGTGGCGCCACACCTCAGAGTGCTGACTCTGTCCAGGAACAGAATCAGCAGGTAAACCAAGGGCAAACAGGCCTTCACTTCCGCTCGCCATACCTCCTCTCGCACGTCTTGAATCCGCTCTAACGGTTGTTAGCCCATACGAGTGGGCCAGTAGTCATACTCATACTGCTACAGTAACTACTGCATTAACACTGATGCCTCCACTGGGTGTCACTGCAGCCTGCACCCAGAGTCTTTCTCTGGCCTCGATGCCCTGACCGAGCTGGACCTGTCCTACAACCTGCTGATGGGTGTCCATCCACAGCTATTCAGGCCGCTCACTAAGCTGCAGGTAAACCCCCTGGAGCCAATGTATTATTATATGATATATTCTGGAGCCAAGCAGTAAGTATTTGTCCATTCAACTGGTCTGGCCTGGTGTCATTAGGTGCTGAAACTACAAGGAAACCCCTGGAACTGCTCCTGCCTGCTGCTGAGCGGCCTTGGAGAGGTCCAAGCAGCTGGCCTCACCGTCGGGACACAAGACCTTTCTGCAGTTTTAAAGGTTTCATTATTACAGATCACCTGTGCCTCCCCAGAAAAGCAGGCTGGAAGAGCTCTCCTGCAGGCCGCCGCTACGTGTTACCCGTCACCACCATCCGTCCTGACTACAGACCCGCAGAAACCCGTCAACACCCAGGCCTCGTCCACTACCACGAGGACGTCGAGCCAGACACACAACATCAACAAAGGTACGTCAGAGAGATCAGGCCGGTGGTGCCGTTCTTTAACTTCTGTACAAACTGAGCATAAGGACTTTAACAGACCGATCCTCTCTTCCCCGTCTCCTCCCTACAAACCCGACTAGTCCAGACCCCTGTGCTTGGCCACACGTGGAAGTTTGCGGGATGTGTCGCGGCGCTGGCACTGAGCACCTCGGCGCTCATCGTGTGTGCCGTAAAGGGGCCTTCCTTGTACAAGCTCTTCCACAACTACCGCCATCGCCGGCTGCGCCAAGAGGAGGATGACGCTGTGTCAACCGTCTTCTCGGAGAGAAACGCGAACCATCAGACATTCACCTTCCATCAAGAGGACGGGCAGATGGAGGAGGAGGACGGGTATTTTGAGGATCCATACATCAAGAGCGAAGAGTGACCTGCAGGAGAGGAGACTCCGGCTGAGCCACAGAGTGGAAGACAGCAGCTGGTGAACCGAGGATGCAACCATCCCGACACACACAAAACCAGAATGAGATTTTTTATAGATGGAATATGTTCAGTGTAAAAATCATTTAATGTATGTATGCATGTATTCTGAGGGACACTGAAACGTTGCCCTGGCTCTGTGGCTCCTACTGGTGTGCTTTTTCTACTGAAACTATCACATTGTAGTTCTGCTCAACCAAAGCTTTGTTTACAACGCCACTCGGCTGCACGAGCGTTTACACTCTACGAGCTGCCTCGATATCCCCACAGACAGAATGAACAACAAGCCAACAAGTGTAGCTCACAGAAATAAGCATACACTCACAGGATCATGCATTTCATGATGCAGTTACCAAAGATTCAAGGTGCACCACTAGGCGTCTCTCAGGCCAGAACAAACTAAGCTCAACTGGTCCTATTTGTGGCTGACACATACATGCAATGGGTGGGGCCATACTTTGACTGACATGATGATGTGGGCCTCAGCTTCCACTCTTCAGGCGGAAGTTTACAAGAGGATAAAAGCCAGTGATTATTTCTTCTGTTGGTGCAAGATCATCCTGTGGATCAAATGATTGACCGACTGTAAAAACCAGCTGACATTGCTGAAACACATCGAATCAATAAATCATCAATCATGACAAGAATGAAACAAAGAGCCTTTTCTACGCTTTCTGCAGATAAAAGGATGCGTGTCCTACAAAGACTGTATTCCTATTAAGCGGTTTGGATAGGAATGAAGTGTTGTTGAGAACACTGTGCGATGACATCATCTTACAAAATACTTACTCCCTCCTCTCAGTGAAGATGCTGTCAATGCTTTCGGCCTCGCCATCATTGTGGGCTTTCAACTGGGGGGAGGGCAGAGGGGGGGCAGAGAGGAAGGAAAACCAAAGGAATGAACAGCACTGTGATTATATGTAGAACACGGAAAAGCCTTTTCGCTTTGTGAATCCTCTCTAGCATCTCGTTAGCATGTGGCCTACATGGTGTACTCACAGTGTTGTAGTCATTGATCATTTCCTCCATCTCTGTGTTGGTGTTGAGCTTGTCCACCAGCTGTAAACACACACACACAAGACGTTGAAACAATGAAGCAATCAGCATATCTATGAGGTTTGTTGATATAGCGTAACATTTTTAAAGATTTTAAAAATTTTCACACAAAATATGAACTTGTCATATCGGGATGTATAAGGTATTGAAAAGGATCAGAGACACTAGCTGAGACGTTCCTAGTTTCACAGACGTTTACCATGTTGTAGTCAGCAAGCTGGCCTTGAAGATCCTTGATCTCTAAAGCCAGGCCTTCAGCCCTAAAGGGGTAAACAAGTGGTAAGTTTGTGGGGGGTTTCACGCTGTTGTGCATTGTTTGGTCTGTGGAATGCAGTAGATCCGAACAAAATGCAGGAATACGTCTATCACAAAATGTACAGCGTCAGCACTAACCTGAAAAAAACTCCACTCACCTCTTTTCATAGGAGAGATACACAGAATTCTCCTGGTTAAAGTTGTCAATCTCTTTGTGCAGTTTACTGGTTTCTGTGGTCAACTCATTGATTTTACTCCTAGAACGCACAACAACATGAAAAACATTCCCTTTGAAATGGTAAAACGGACCAGGGTGTCTGAGTATGCTGCCCTGCTGGAAGCACTCACATCACAGTTTAAGGAAGGAATAGCAGCATGTGTTACCTAAGAAGGCCCAAGTAGTACGACTTATCCAGAATCTGTCTCTGAGGTCCTGGTGGGGTGGAAAAAGGAAGGTTGGCTCGAAGTCTGCCCTGACATAAAACCATGAAATTACAAATCAATGTGTTTAAGAAAAGAGCCAGCTGACGTCACTTCCCACTAACCTTTCATGCCAGTCTTCATGCCGCTGAGCCCCTGTTGGGTGACAGGCCTGTCCGTCACTTTGATCTGTGCTGAGAGGACTCCAGCGGTGGTGATCGGGATGCCACCCCTCATACCAGGATGACCACTTGTACCCGGAACCATCTGGATAGAATAATGAGATACTCATTCGAAGAAAGCTGTAGTGTTAAAAGTTCTCTGAAGTCACAGCAGGGAGCGTTCAAAAAGTCCCTTGTGATAAATGAGACGCAGGGTTCCACTTTTAAAGTCTTATAGCATTTGTACCTGTCCTCGTGGAAAAAGCTCCTTGTCCATTCAGTAGGAGGTGGAGAGGGTGGTCCTGGTTATCCAATATGGATATTTATTTCCTCAATATCCTCCTCTCCACCAACTTTTCCAAACTGTCAATGAGGGAGCTGGCATTCATATCCACTTTGTTGAAATTAAGTTGATCTTAATTTAGATCAATTTGTCCTCATTAGAGGCCAGGGCACCGAGTGATACTTTGGGCCTTTTACACATTAGCTCGTCTATACTCAGTCTTCACTATTCTCACAGGAACAGCGCTTGTTTCTCAAAGCTAAAATGCGTCGAAGCCGTAGTCGACTTACCCCAGTAGCGACACGGATGGCGGTAGGAGGAGGTCTGATGGCGGTTGGGAGTCTTCCGGGCCCTGGTCCCAAAGATCCACTGCGGCTCAATGGGCGGCCAATGTTGGAGGGAGGCCGCTGACTCGCCATGATGCCTAAATCCAGTCCACGTGTATACACATGAAAGTAACAGTAACAGATCTGATATGTGTTGCTGATGTTTGTGACGTTGCTCGGTGAGACTCTATTTCTTCACATTGGGTGAAGTTTTTACATGATAGGAAATCGTTCACTTTGCACCTGGGGAGACACCTCCACTTTTATGGGTGTACCATATTATCCTGCACTCCCGTGTGGGAAGCTATCGAAAAATAGAAGTTTTGAACCAAAAATCGTCAAACAGACAGTCTGTCAATGGGATGCTATACAGTAACGTTATATTTTTCTTTTCTTATAAAGTATCTACCTAACTACCGTTATGGCTTAACGTTAAAACACACATGTCCAAAGAACTTGAGGTAGCGCTGGCTTAGTGAGAATCAGAAGTGACGTCAGCCGCGTTGCTGTTCGTTGTGACAATGTCTTCATGTCGGTTCAATAATTAACGGCGTGTGCGTTACCTCATTGACGCTAGTGTTACAGAAACGTTTAAGTTATATGCACAGAATATTGTACCGTGAACTAACGTCAGAGCTAATATTTCGGTGCACGCTAACCATTAACGTTAGTCAAAGCTAAGCTACCGTTAGCTCGTAGCCACGGAATAGCATAAGTGAGCTAACAAGGGTTTCGTACCTTAAGCTCAACTTCTTCTTCTTGGTCACTCTTCGTTCACGATAGCGTCTTTCTAGATGTCCAACCGGAAGAGGCTTTTTCGATAGCAAGTTTACTTAAGAAAGTGTAATTTAACGGTAAAAGATAAAACGCTATCTAACGTTAGCTAGAAAACCAGCGTTCCAAGATGATATTGACGTTACCATGGTAACGATCTTCTTCTACGCAGAGGAAGCGGGCTAACTGCTCGTGGGTGGAAAAGTGCGCTGCTGCCCTCAACGTCCAGCAGGGGAACTACAGGCAGACCGAGATATGTTAATGACAGGTGAAGCAATACGTGTTTTAAAACTATAACGTTTTAGAATGGACTAGTTAAAACAAAAGAGGTTGTAAAAACATCCTAAAAAATCTGAGTTGAAGATGAAAAAGGATTTACCGAAAAAAGGAAATGCCAGCAGGAATCAGGAACATTTATTGCCAAAATATCTTAGGACATAGAAGGAATTTGACGTGGCGGTTGTTGTTGCAGACAAATATAGCCTGAGGGTTATATTCATCTACGTAGGCTTGAGCATACTGCTCCAGTAAGATGCTGATAAAAACACATGGTTACAGAAAGCAACTATTGCTGCTGGAGAGAGGAACGTGTCGTCCTGAAGATGGCTGCTGTTTGAAAAAGAAATATCATTACATACCCAGGCTCCAGGTAAACGCTTAATCCCAATGTCCCTA
Source organism: Pungitius pungitius (assembly GCF_949316345.1). Taxonomy (NCBI): domain Eukaryota; kingdom Metazoa; phylum Chordata; class Actinopteri; order Perciformes; family Gasterosteidae; genus Pungitius; species Pungitius pungitius. Next base: position 15,116,837 of record NC_084918.1, on the reverse strand, counting down.
AAGCCTTCAAACCTGAACCTTCAGGAACTTAACTGATGTCACCTGTTAAACGGTAAGTGTCAAGAGGATTCAAAGGACACCCCCCCCCCCCCCCCCGCCCCAATCCGGACATTAAACTTTTGAAATAGTCCAAACACAATAAAATCCAACTCAAATAAGAGTTTTAGTTAATTTTTATTCCATGTTCAACAATCACATCACTAATTAACAAGTAATCACAATAAACAAGTTTTTTTTTTTCAAACCCCAAAAAATAAAATTAAAATGAAGAAAAAAAAACAACACAGAAGAACATTGAGGTTCTGCAAATGACAAAATAATTCTACCTAACACATCCCGGGGTTGTTCCTCAGCATGCTCTGGTTGTTAGTGGGTGGAGCTCTTGCATGGGTGCAGCAGCAGAAGATGAAGCTCTATTACACGAGCCAAACCTGGCTAGTACGGTTAGTTAACCTTACACACACGCGCACACACACACACACACACACGCGGCTGTGTTAGGGACCCGGTGTGTGTGTCACCCGAGCAAGTCGTCTACCAGGCAGCCCGAGCCTTACTCTAATCTCTTAAGACGAGGCTCCACACAGTCAAGGATTTAAGCTCAACTTTCGGCAGTTTAACACTTGTAAATGGATCTGCCGTTGCAGCGATTTAAATAGAATATGCTTTTAGCGACTTTCTGAGCGCCGCATTGGGCTCCAAATCCAAGTATCGTCTGTCCAACCGTGAGAGAACACAACGATAAATACATATACAAAAGTGTTGCGTCTTGAGTACATTATATCTCAAATGACATTCTTTCACTTTACGGGCCCCTTCATGATAAAAAAGGAAGACTTTTTCCCAATTTCTTCATAACGATTAGATTAATATTTGCAGTGAAAACAAGAATTGTTAAAAGGTGCAAGGACATAAAACCCCAACTGATGCTGCTGCTGCTGCTGCACGGTCCTTCGTTCATCTTCTAACCCTGACACTAAAATATGGATGTACATCCGTGTGCAATCTCATGAGCAGTGGTGGGTAGGACCTGTTGGGGAGGAGCCAAGCTGCAACGCGGTGTTGGACAGGCACGAGGAGTAAATGTAGCTAAGCAACAGCCGTGGCACTAACCGAGAGATCCAACCCTCTGATGACAGCGGCACCCTTCGCCTCACTCGATGGTCACCTGGGAGAGAAGGACCTTCCAACATCTGCACGTTGAACCATTCACACTTTCAGAAGACGTACGTTTATTGCCTGTTTCCTCAGCTATTGAAACCCTGGGTCTTTTTTATTTCTGACACATCAAAATTTTCAAAGATTCCAATAGAAAACCAAATCATTACTGGGTTTGAATCAAACTCTTTCGTGATTGAACAGTAAGGAGGGCACTGAAGTTCAGTTTATTGCTCTATTCATGTCATTCACCACGAAGCTACCTGTTCCAAAGGCGTTCAGACCTCTGATCAGACAGCAACGCTCTGCACAGCGAGCCGCTTTCACGCGTCAAGCATCAACGCAAAGTGACCCTTTGAAAAAGAAAACTCCGGAGTGTTTCAGGGCGTCCATAAGGGGGGGGGGGGTCTTCAAACTGAATTGTACATAATTCCGTGTTATCCAAACAAACCTGGAAGTCCTTTTGGGCTTCCTGTTTTAACCTATATGTGTAATAACTAATACAATCTGATTTAATGGATACAAGTCAAACCCAAAACTGGCATTAAATGTTAATGATTCATAACCTTCTTTTCCTCCATAAAAAACGTCTTCAGAATCTCAGATTCCAGTCTTGTGTGGAGAATTCCAAACATTTGATAACTTCTGAGTAATACATCTAATCACAGGAAAGGTCTTCCTGTGCTTGAGGAGGCGGTGACGGAGCCTCTTGGCTCTTTGGTTTGGCTTCACACGGTTTTTGGTTGAGGTGTTGCAGGCGGAACAAAAGTGCCACGCGCATCACAACCTACATTCACAATGTGGACACAGAGAAGTGCTGACGCCGCTCTGTGGCTCCCGCGCGCTCAGCTTTTTCATTTGGGGAAGTTTTTCTGTTAAACCACTTTAAGGGAATTTAGGTTTTGTGATATTGGGCTATAACATTTTTCAACTCAACTGTATTCCAAGCGGCACCAACAAATGAAAGATGCAACTCTAAGATGTCCGTAAAAAAAAGTTTGAGTGTTAGCAGCGAGACTTATGAAAGATTCCAGATGATACCCAGTCCCTTTTTCAAATGAGGAGCAGAATCCCTTTGAACATCCCTAATATGACTTTTAGTAGATTCAGTGTGTAGAAATCTGCATTGTGCTCAAAGCGATGTAACTAATGAGGTCTTAATGAGGTCCATCGCCCCCCCCCCCCTCTTCGAAAACGAAAGCACAGCACTCTGGGCGTGATACCATGTGGGAGGCAACCGTTGAATGCGTTCCTAAAAGCGTAGAGCATGAAGCCCCTTCAGGTTCCACCCCCGATACTCCCACAATGACAGAGTGTCAGGCTGCCACACCCCTCCCAGGGACACCTGAAATAACCAGCGTAATCAGCGGGGGGGGGGGGCGTCCTCGTCTACTGGAGGGGTTTCAGGGACGGAGGACGGGAGGCACACAGGAGACACGCAGCTCTTTGGAGCCGCTCAGGCATCTTCCTCGTGACCCTCTGCTCAGTTCAAGCTTCTCTACGGCGGCGCGCCTTCCCTCCCCCGCCCCCCCCTCGCTGCGAGTCCTGCTTCATGAAAAACATGTGCGTGATTTGTGCCGTCTGAGATTAACAGACGGCACGCTGCCTTGCTGGTGCAGGACCAAACGTACGAGAAATAAATAAAACCGAGCTTTAAAAATCATCCAACTAGAAGGTAAACGCAAGAGAGGCAGAAATAAGATCCCAACAGAACACCAAAGCTTGTTTGTACACTAACACACCACCACGGACACTGAGAATAAAGAGTTAAACAGCCTACTTGTTGTCTAGCTTCTTTTTTTGTTGTTTGTCAGCTTGTTTATGGGGGGGGGGGGGGGGGGGGGGGGGGGGGAGCTCGACGCAGATGGAGCCATTGGGATGCACGATGCGGTTACAGAAGGTCACCGGGGTCACGAGGAGAACAGAAGCAGTGCTTATTGGTGTGTGTCGAGGGTGCGATTGTGCGGGGGGGGGGGTGTCAGTTCACGCGGAAGGGTTCCCACTGATTACAGGTCAGCCGGTTAGGAGGCATGGAAAAACCTTCCATGCCACATAGATTCCCACAGAGGCCAAAGCTTACAGTCACTTACTTTAGCCAAACATTGAGAGAGGGAGGGGGGGGGGGGTCATCATTAGCACAGGAGGATGAAGTTGGAAGTGAGGGGGGGGAGGCGTGGCAACATGAAGTCGATATTGGAACGTTCAAAAACAGAGTGAAGGTGAAAGGTGAGAGTTCTCAGGGCTCCGCCAGGGCGGGGGGAGGGAGGTGGAGGTCCCTTTAAGGAGCTGCTGTTGTCCCCCTGAACCCCCCACCCCTGAAGAGAGGAGGGGGCAGAGGGGAGGCTCATGGGAGCAAGTCCATTCACTGAAGAAAACGGAGCTGGCGGGGTTGTGGTGGTGAGTGGACATGTGTGGGCGGGGCGTCATCTTCGTCGCGAGGGTTGGGGGGGGGGGGGGGGGGTGAGTGGGGGGGGGAGGGGCGGCCGGGTGAGGATGTCGGCGGCGTGGTCCGTGCCAGAGCGAGCATTCTCGCGGAAGTTGAGCTCGAAACACTCAATCTGCAGCAGAAAGGTTGGAAGAAAAAAAAGAGAAGGGGTGGAGAGAGGAGGGAAAAAACACAGGCAGGTGCAGGGGGGGAGAGGAGGGGGTTACGTTACGGAGGGGGGGGGGGATGAGGGGGGATGAGGGGGGAAGAGGGATAGTAGAATTAGATGCCTGCAAGATAAGAAGTCAGGAGATGACAGTGTGATCAGGAGCTTGCATGGTGAACACACACACACACACACACACACACACACACACACACGCACACACACACACACACGGACACAATCACTCACTTGTCTCCGGGATGCGTGAGTCCAGAGCCTGGGGCTCCTGGAGGCCCTCGCTGTCAGAGCGAGCCCCCTCCTTCAGCCCGTTCTCCTGGGACGGGCCCCCTGCGGACCCTGGCTCCGGTGCTGCCGGGCCGCTCCCCTCCAGTGTCTTCTGGGCCCGCTCAGCCTAAAAACAGTGAGCAGTGGAGAAGTCCTCTTAGTTCTGATAGAAGGGATATTATGGCAGCATTTGACCCACATCTCTAATTGTGTGTGCGTGTGCACGGTGATGAGCGAACATGTCGGTGGGTGCAGTTGGGTTTTTAATAGTTGGTATCGGTCTTTTCATAGAATTGCGGAACACAGAATATAGACTATTGTTAGCCTTAGTTTAAAAAAAAGAAAGAAAAAAGCATCTTTGCTGAAGATAAAAGCACAGATGAGAGCACCTTTCAAAGCTCCACACATTTGAACCTTCAGGAACTCAACATCATTTCTAAAAACAGACTTCGTCATCGTTACACAAATTCTATTTTTACACTTGTATCTATTTTCTATTATTTACGCATGATGTCTTCACTAGGTGTGAGGGTGCAGGTGACCAAACGTGTGAGAGGAGCCGGCGAAAGACGAGCCGCCATAGGCTGAGCAGACATGATTGATTGATTCTGATCAACTTGCCCCAAAAATGTCTCGTATTGCCAAAATTGACAACTGTCATTACACCAGCCTGTCCCTGCATGCCAAGCTCTGTCTCTCTCAATGTGGGTGTGGGTGGGGGGGGGGGGGGGGGGCAGACTGAAGGTCAGGGGAAAGCGAGGCGCTTGCTGGTGCAGAGGCTTTGAGCGGGTTCAGGTTGACAAGCTGTCAGCCTCATAAGTGAAGGCAGCTTGAAGCCCCGCCCACCTCACAGACATTTTCTACAAACACAGAGGCGGGTTTAAACCTTAAACTTAAAACCTGAACCCCCCCCCCCCCAGCCATAGATGCTGTGTTGATCTTCCTCAGATAATTGAGGGACACCTCAATTTACAGCCAACCCTCAGGGACCTTTTCATTGGCTCCCGAAGTGGGCGGGGCTCAGAGAGAAAACGCTGATAGTTTTTTGGCCCCTGTCAGTTGTCTTTTCAAAAGTTTCAACTAATTAGTAAACGGCAACCATCATCGGACCTACTTACTGAGTCCTGTTTGTAGGAACGGTTTTCTTCGGCCTCTTGGTTGCGATCGGTTGGCTCATGAAAATAAAAGTGATGATCTCACCTCGACGTGTCCTCCCGCGGCGGCAGGGCTCAAGGCGTCCGAGGAGCCCCCTTTGGACTGAACCTTTTCTCTGAAGCTCACTTTGTGGGACTCGAGCTTCCCGCCACCTGCAGCACACACGGATCCCTGGTCATCACACATGCGTCATGGACACAAGCTTTTTGCTCTTCAATATCAGCTTGATGATGATAGTGACATGCAGATGGCCGCACTTAACCCATCTTTACAGATGTTGCCCTGACGTCATTGGTGGACAAAAAGCAATGTTCATTAATGTTATTTGATGCTTACACTGAGGTAAATATCTAACAAACATCCCACCACCACATATTCTTTTATATTCAGAACGTTAAACCTTTAAATGCCCGTTTGTGAGTCTATTTCACAACATGAGCTTTGTCAATGATTACGTGGATTTTGATGATTCTTTCTGGAGTGTGCACGGATTTACTCCACATGTTTAATGTCGAAATCTTTTTCGGGGTGTCAGTATTTTGGATTATCGATGAAAACGTTGTATTATGCTGCACTGATTCTGTCCAGCTGTCCCTAATAAACTCCAACTCAGTGAGCATAGACACAGCGGCGCTCCATGTAATGATTACAAGCTCACCAGGCTTGTGCTTGATGTTGTCCTTGGATCCGCACTTAGAGGTCACTTTACTCAGGTCCACCTTCTTGTTGAGGATCTGCACCTGTCGAACGTCACATAAGCCTTTTTAACACAAATCCCAGGAACACTATGCAGAGACGTGGGCCCCCTTCAGCTCAATCCACACCTCAATACCACCATCGGGATCAATTGCATCTGTGTTTGAGATCAACGCTGATGTACGATAGCAGGCGAAAGCCTCTCTGCCTGAGGTGACCCCCTCCTCACACAGCCAGAGGGTCCGAAAGCAGAGACGCAGACAATCGTTGTCATTGGATCAGTGAGTTAGTGGCGGGGCGGGACAACACGAGGGCAGTTTAAGGAAGTGAGGGAGGCGGGTTGTGAGGGAGTGGCTTACTAGCATGCTGTCCAATGATTCCCCCTCTAGAGCAGGACCAAGTAGTACTGGACTCTGCAAGCACTGTAGCTACCTGCACCGTTACTACTATAGAACTGGCAATTCAGGAGCAGAAGTGTTTGTACTATATCTTCTTTTCTGTTGTTCCTTGGAGCCAGGTTGGAGGATGCGTGTGCGCTCTGCTGCTGGGCCGGGCGGTACTTACATTCCCTCCACCAGGAACATGCTTCAAATTGTCCTTGGAGCCCAAGCGCGAGGAGACGTGGCTGAAGTCCAGCTTTTTGGAAACTATCTGAACCTACACGGACACAGCATGGCAGCAAGAGGGAAGGAGGAGAGCAGGTGAACGCCGGGGGATGGCACAGAGAGGACGTGGAGGCAAAGAAAAGATGAGAGGGAAGGGGAAGAGAAAGGTGAGAAGAAGCGTTACGCGCAGGGTTAGAAAGGGAGGGAAAGGACGGGCTGAGGTTTACCTTCCCAAACACGACTCATTTGGGACCTGTGGATGCGCTTGATATCAACTGCTGAGAAGTGAGTCGCGTTCCATTTGAATAGCGACAATAACACAAATCTGAAAGATGCTTAAATGTCGTTTGAATAAAGTCTTGCAAAAGAAGAAGAAGCTACTGAACGCCACACAAAACACTTAAAACCCTCTGGAGCCCAAGCATCTCTGGGGAGATTTTCTTTTCTCTTGTTACATTTTATTGCACTGGGAAGTTGCAAATTTTATGACTTTCAGAATAAAACGTTTTAGATGAATATCACAATTCAATCAAAAACTGGTTTCCATTGCCTTTTCTGACAGAAGAGCTCAATGATGTGATTGTTGTGATCTTGGGTTTCAGAGGGTCAACGAGTACACACATGCAAACAGAGCGGAGTAGAATCCACAGCACGGCATTAACACTGACTGTAGATCACACAAGGCTCAGACCAAACGAGAGCTTTCTCGTACAATACGTTTGTCTTTGTGTTCTGAGACGACAGCGTCTCAACTCATCCAACCACTAGGGGGCGCTGGGTGTGAAAGCTCAGCTTTCAGTACAGCTGCAGGAAACATTTGCTGCATTTACAAAAGGAACAACACCGGATTTATCCAGCCACTGAGCACCGGAGGAGGGCCACATTGTGCATAGGTGCCCTCTAAGGAAAATAAAATAGAACGCAAAAGTAAAAAATAAGGAAAACATGCACATTTTGAACATTTGTGTGTGTGTGTGTCCACACTTCAGTACCACTTGCATGATCGGATAATGATACATTCCGTGGTCAAAGGTTGCGGCTCTAAAATTATTAACATAAAACATGGACATCATACAAATTCTTCACACTAAAAAGCACCACATTGTTTTTGCGCCACACTCTTCCTTCCTTCCTTCCTTCCTTCCTTCCTTACTTCCTATTAGTAGATTTGTTTATAACAAATCTTGTAAATTTGTCACAATACAATTTCACTATTATTTTGTTAATCAAAAGCTTTTATTTTCAAGTGGAAAAATCTAGAAATATTTGTCACGGCCAATTGAAGTATAAATGCACGACTTGGATCTGACAGTTTGTATCACCTAGAACCACCGGATGACCAAAGTGGGACTGAAGAGACACATCTGGGTGATGGGTTGAAACCCTCAGTGGCTTTTTCAATCTTCAATCTGCCAAGTAGCATCACTTCAAAACCAACATGAAAATATGAAAAGTGATGAAAACAAAAAGAGGCAAAGACTCAAAGGAGGGAGGTGCAGCTTGTGGTGATGGGGGGGGGGGGGGGGGGGGAGGGGACTCACTTTGCTCTGGCTGGTTTCTTTGGAGGCGGCGCCCCTACTCAGTGAGGTGGATGACACCTGGGGAAACAAGTCCCATCCCGGGTCAGCAACAAAACCACATGACAGCACACAGGGAGGGGAGGCGGTGCAAAGGGTGACGCTTGAGGGTGGAGGATAAAAACGTGGAAAGACGATGGCCTGAAGCTCAAAGAAAGGAGTCAAGTAACATGGAGACACCAAGCAAAAACGTAAAAAAATGTACTGACTGACATTGCGCTACCTAGCATCTACTTTAAGCTACAGATAAAGGGTGTGTGTGTGTTATGGCTACTTGAGTAACAAGTGCAAGTGAGGAACCCACGGACCCAGGGTCAGAAGATGCGTGCACTGAAGGCAAAGCTGCGGTCTGGAGGGCGGACCTACCTTCCCCCCCCCGGGCTGGTGTTTCATGTTGTCCGTGGAGCCGATCTTGGAGCGGGCGTTGCGGATGTCGGGGGCCGGTGCCGCGCTGGGCCGAGCCGTGGTCCTGGAGGGGGCGGCGGATGAGGAAGCGGGCCGAGGGGCGCGGGGCACTGTGGGCTTCTTCTCTGGCGCTGCGCCGCTGGTGGTGGAGGGGGAGGGCGTGGCGGGTTTGGCCGCTGTGCTCCGGGCGCGAGAGGCGGCGGCGGCGGTGGAAGCGGTGCTGCGCAGAGCCGGGGCGCTGGTGGTCTTGGGCTTGGAAGGGTCTGCTGAGAGTGGGTCAGAGAGACAGGGTTACGCTCAGGGTCAGAGCTTTATCCTTACCGATGCAATGCTAGATCCATTATCCACCATTATAGATAACACTGGGAATACAAGTTAATAATGAGAATTCTCATCCTTCTAATGACAAGGATGAAGATAGCCAAAGGCAACGTGCTGAGGACGTATGCATTATGTACTCATGGACCCTCTCTCACGCCAAACACAAAGGATCCCATCTGTCATCTACGGTCGGCACGGACGGATAACAAAGCTCCACAAAGGGAATTAAACAGATAGAAGGCAGCCCGCAGAGGCAAAAACAAACAGTCACTGGGACACCTCCCTGCACGGGGACATCAAACCAGCCTGTGTTTGTTTGGACATGTAAAGGTCAGCATCTCAGTGACCTGGACTGAATTGCTGACACATTCATCCCCGGCTGGTGAGCACATTTCAGCACGCCGAACTGCACTGCATTTCAGTCAGTCAATTCAAATCCTACGTGTCAGCTTTTAGTCATCCGGAGGGCTGCATGCTGAACCGTGCGACATGCACCTCCAGCTCCACTTAAAACGTGTGTGATTGAGAAGAATCCATGCGCTGTATCAGCAGCAGCTGCAAGCGCCTGTCAACAGCGAGGGGATGTAATCCACAGGATGCTGCGTGGAAGGTTTATTCAACTCTACAGACCAATAAAGCCCCTCTCTCTCTCTCTCTCTCTCTCTCTCTCACTCTCTCTCTCACTCTGCAGAGCATTGTCATGCTCGGACAGAGCGTGCTGCAGTATCACAGACCTCATGTTGCCAAAATGTCAACTAATCTGTCGACGGGACGAGCAAAGCTGTAAATGTCGGCGAGAGAGAGAGAGAACTGAGGAAAAGGATTACAGGAGAGGAGTGGAGAAGGCAGAGGAGGTCAATGGATGCAGAGATCAAAAGCACAAAGTGGAGAAGGGGGAAGGGGGGGGGGGGAGGTGAGATAGTGACTGCAAATATTGGCATGGATAGATTCTATTGAGTACTAAACTGAGCTACAACTGTAAGCATGTTCCATTATGGCCTAAACGTGGTTTTCACTTGCAGAGAGCGAGGGTACCTGTAGAAGTCCTCAGAGCACCGGGCTTCTTCTCCTCTCCTGCTTTGCTGTCCGTCTTGGGGGCTGAAACACAGACGGTGAACGGTGTAGTTGTTGTAGAGGGTAGCGTGTGGATCAAAGGCACAGAGCTAAAAATACCCATCATCAAAAACGTGTGTGTGTGTGTGTGTGTGTGTGTCAGTAGCTGCCTTTACCCAGAGGCCTTCTGGCTGCGGCGGCGGTGGTGGCGGTGCGAGCAGGCGGCGCTGTGCGTGCCGATGTCATGGTTCTACTGGCTGCCGTTGAGGCGGTTCCATTTCTGGTGGCAGCGGTGGAGCCTGCTGGAGCGCCAGTGCTGGCCTTCGGCACAAGGGGGCGCCTCTCTGGAGTCGTCTGGAAGGAAACCACAGAGCAAAAAAAAACATTGAGGAGGGAAACACTGATGGCCGCGAAGCAATAACATCAACGAATCAGCCGCATACCCCCCCCCCCCCAATAACCTTTTCATGATGGCACGCTGAGCCACTCTGAACTGAGTCACCCTGAGCCCTCGGGCGGCCATAGGCTAATTAAAGGCGCTGGTTTTCAGCTGAGCGGGAAGGAGGCCACTGGACCCGGGTGACAGAAGGCCGACGAGTCGCTTTAGAGCGCAGAGCATGAATTAGTGACATGAAGTAGTGAATAAGTCAGTAGGACGTACTGACGCCATGCCAGTTTTAGAGAAGAATCCCTGAGGCCTGCAGCCCCGGTACTGTGATATGGATCACATGACAGTAGTCTCATTGGGCAACGTGCTACGTGCTACATAAAAGCGCTTTTCTTTTGGCAGTTTCACCTTGACTGGAGACTGAAGTGTATATAACCACCAGGATGCCCAGGAAGTCAAATCTAAAGATGGAATACGTTCTACTACATGCAATAGTATAACGAACAGTGTAAAAAACTCTTTGAAATTACTCCTTTTAAGGCACTCAAATAAAAGTAGTTCGAATTTTTGTATTTGACTCTGTCTTAATTTCAAAGACGGGCGGGTAAAAGGGTCGATAATATCTGCTGGTAACTAATTATTGTAAAACAAACCAGCTTATAGACCTATTGTCAAGGGGAAATAGCAGAGAGGGGTTCCGCTTTCTGTCACTTTTGCTCATCCGGTTGGAAAACATTTGCAGCTTTGACTAAAATCCATCAGTTATGATCAACTACCGTGCGTTTGTGTGATCGGGATCCAAGGCGAGCGAAAGCCAACCATTGGACAGCGTCCGTCGCTCCATCCAACGAGGCAGACGGCACCTACCTTGGGTCTGACGTCCCTTGCAGCCGTGGCAGTGGTGGAGGATGCAGGGCGGGTGCTGGAGGTGGTGGTGGGGGGGCGCTTTGGACCGGCAGCGGCTGTGGGCGGGGCTCTGGCTGCGGTAGTTCTTTTGTCCGAGATGGAAGTGGCGGTGGTGGAGGAGGATGCGGGGCGCTTAGTCGGCGCTGGGCCCCCTGGAGCCGCGGTGCCCAGGCGCGCCTTAGCAGCAGCAGCAGCAGCAGCAGCAGCAGCGCTGGGTTTGGGGCCCCCGGCAGCCGCCTGCCACGCAGGAGACATACAGGAGGGACGGGGGCAAAATGAGGAGGGGAGGGAAAGCAAAAAATAAGGCAAATGGATAATATTAACCGGCATTAATATAAAAATGATAATACATATGCGTGACCTGAAAAGGCTCTGAACTAGGGGACGTTGTACTTCACATAATACACAAAGCACAGGCAGCAGGAGCAGAGGCAGCATGTGTGTTTTGCTACAATTTAAACCTTCAAGCCCTTGGATTCAGTGATGTATGAACCAAATCCTTCTCAGCTTCACCTTTCATCCCCTTGATCAATGGGCTATCAGTGTGTTTCAGTGTCTCTGCCGTCTGTTTTATCCCCGTGTTTCCTCATTTTGATTCTCTTGTTCCAGGCCCCATGTAGTGACATTAGAGTGGCTACTAGGCCACGCTGGGCCCTTGGCCTCGTGCACAGTAATCCATCCGTGGAGATCACACCAGGTCGTACCTCACAGTGTGACCCTTTGAATAACGAAACGCGTCAGGGTTACAAAACCTATCGATTCATTGACATGATCTCCGGGACTGAAATGGCCTTGAGTCTGTGCAATGACTCCTAACACACGTGTGCCGGGCTGGTGTTCCACTAACTACAGGCCAAAGGCCGGCGTGAGGAGGGACATACCTTTGTCCTCCTGTCTGCCGGCGGGGCGCTGCTCCCGTTGGTGGCAGGTTTGGCTTTTTTGGCCTTGTCTCCTCCGTCCGGTCCGGCGGCCTTGTCCTTCTTGTCATCCTTTTTCTCCACCATCTTCTTGTTGGCCGGCCCTTTGTCCTTCTGCTCCTCCTGAACGGCCCGCTGCTGCCGTTTCTCCGCCTCGTCCTCTTTCTCCGTCCCCTTGGCCGGGTCGGCGTGCACCTTCTCCTTGCCGTCTCCCGGTCCTGGCGTCGCCTGTGGGTCCGTGTCGGCCTTGCTCTCCGGCCGGTCACAGGCGGTATCTGGCTCCACGGGTGCCGGCTGTGGCTCCGGGGTCTTCTGGGCTTTGTCCGCGTGGCGTTCTGTGCAGTCCTTCGCCTCTCTTTTCTCCAGCTTCTCAGTTTCGTGCACGGTGGACTTTGCGCTTTGGTCCACTCTTCCCACATTCTGGGTTTTCTCCGCTTTGCTCTCTACTTGGGTCTTCTCCACTTCTGTCTCATTCTTCTCGTCCACCTTCTCTGTCACCTTCACTTTCTCCTCTTTAACTTTCCCTGCATCCTTCATTTCCTTCTCCTTCTCTTTCTGTGTCTCTGTCTGCTTCTCCTTCTCTTTCTGTGTCTCTGTCTGCTTCTCCTTCTCTTTCTGTGTCTCTGTCTGCTTCTCCTTCTCTTTCTGTGTCTCTGTCTGCTTCTCCTTCTCTTTCTGTGTCTCTGTCTGCTTCTCCTTCTCTTTCTGTGTCTCTGTCTCCTTCTCTTTCTGTGTCTCTGTCTCCTCCTCCTTCTCCATCTCTTTCTGTGTCTCTGTCTGCTTCTCCTTCTCTTTCTGTGTCTCTGTCTCCTTCTCCTTCTCCATCTCTTTTTTGTGTGTCTCTGTCTGCTTCTCCTTCTCTGTCTCCTTCTCCTTCTCCATCTCTTTCTGTGTCTCTGTCTTCTTCTCTTTCTCCACCTTGGCTGGGGTCTCAGTGGCTGCGTATTCCACCTTCACGCTCTTCTGCTCGGCTCTGTCAGACAGGGGGTCGAACATGTCCACGTTCTTTACGTCCTCCTGAGGCTTTTCTTCCTTCTCCGCTTTTTCCATCTTGTCAGATTTTACTGGAAAGACAATTCATTTGAATTAGAAATGAGGGCAATGTGTCCGATAAATCATTACATTACTTATTACTTATTTTCCAATGCAACAAAATCAGTTGTTGGTAGCAGTTAATATACATTAAAAACCCTGCAAAGGATTGTCAGCTGAATCAATCACAACATCGAGAAAAGGTTGAATTCAGCTCATCACACACTACTTGTGCGGTCTCTTTTTTCCTTTGTGTGATAAGGACCTGTGAATTGTGCCTTGTCCCAGGACCCCGCATCGTGTTCCTAAATATGCAGCTTTCTCTGCTCAGCTCAACGTTTTGTTGTCTTCACAGGTCGATTATTTAGTCTGTTTATAAGCTGATAGGTGTTTTACCCCCCAAAACACAAAAAGAATTGGTCCTGAGAAAAGAATTGCATATTTACGTTTACCGTTAAAGCATTTTTTTCTTCAGAACCCCTTAAGTTGGATTCCTCGAGCATGGTTTCTCCAAGCAATATTCAGAGGGTCACCATGCAGCACATGGGCACCGCTGTTACTATGGTTACGCTTCACTCACATCAACATCCTTCCAGGTTACCTAACAGCGTAATTGTCAGCTGTTGGCTGCTTCATCCAAAGTAGAGGAAAGGAAAGGCCCGAGCGGATAGACGGTGGGTCTTTACTCATTACCACATACAGCCTGCTCAGTGTCAAGCTACCAAGGGTTTAGTCTCACTTGGACAGACTTTGGGAAGCATGTGCAGAGAATGATTTATGTCATCAGTACCAATGATTGCACTGCTGCTCGAATAAGAACTTGTAGTTCATCCGACTTATTTTTGGGTTCTTTTAATCCAAACAGGCATCAACCGTATCGCATAAAGTGGTCCAAGGGAAACATTTATGCAGATCAAAAACTGAGAGGACAGAAGATCCCAGTTGAGACGTTGGAGTACTCGAGAGTCCAGAGATGTCAAAGAAGTGGAAAATTTCAGACCTGTTTCTTTCATGGGAATAAAATACTACAAATATTGTGCAATCGGTCTGAAGAAGATTATCTGTTGCTGACTCACAGAATAAAATATCCTCTGGGGAGCACATTCAGACCTACTGACTTCAGCTGTGTTCCAGTTTGGAAGTCCACATGTTTAAAATACAACACAATATGCTGTGTGTCCTTCCCAGTCCACAAGCCATTGTGCGCCTGTCTCATTGATGCTAGATAGTATAATGTGCTATTTTTGTATTTTAAGAAGACAAAACCTGGTCTATTTCTGTACCTGCACACAGTTTGAGGAAAGGCTAAGAGGAGGTTTGTGTTCCATGTGACACCCAAAGTCCACACTGACTTGTTTTAACATGGCAAACATGACCCAAGTTATTAGCTTACCAATGTTAATGTTTAATTAGCCAAATTGCATCGTTTTGTTGCAGTTTTTTGGCGTTAAACAGCTGAATGCTGAATACTGCCACCAACTTTTTTGGGGGAAATACATTTTTCTCAAAAAGCAGTTAAGTTTTGCGTCATTTTGTAAGAGAAGCTGCTGCTGCCCCAACCCCCAGAATGTGTTCAAACGGGCCACATCCTTTTGGTTTTAGAACCGCGGCACACACCGTGCTCCTTTCACATGGCGCAGTGCCTTCCTCCTCGTGACTCGGGTTTCTCTTCCACGCTTTGTTACCCACTGTACCCACCAGCACAGAGAGCCCCCCCCCCAGCCAGGGCAGGAGTAGTTTACTGCTGTCAATCAATGTCAGCACTTCATCATTACATCCCACTGGATATTTAAGTGAATTTGTGGTAACAGGCTTATGAATTCTGGAATTATGACCAAAAGCAACGGGAGAGTCTGTACCAAATGTGAAGAAATTCCTCATAGATCACATGCGTTAACATATGTTCATCGTCACATCAACCTGTTCTTAAAGTGAGCGCAGGTTTTTCTCACTCACAATGAGAATTAAAAAAAACAAATCTAAAGTGGGTTTCACTCACTCACGTTCACCTCAGTCAACCAGCACAGGGAGCAAATCAAACAGCAATCACTGACCTCCCTCAAGGGGGCTTTTTATTATTGATGAGGCTTCTGACTGGAAGCATCAATCAATATCAATTGATATATGTTAGCAAACACACCGGAGAAAGGGCTTTTGTGTCCTGAACCAACCTTCACCCAACCGTTTGATGTGGAAGTCCAGCTGCTGCATTACCAGAGCTGATGAGGCTCAATATGCCTCATTTAATATAAGGCTACAGCCACCACCTACAGATCGTTCAGGGTCGTTAAGCCTCGACTCCCCTGAAGAGCACCACCTCAAATCGGCTTTATTTTATTCTCTCCTCTTATGGTAAAATATGCAGATTTGATTCTGCCATAAAAAACGAAATTATCTTAAATCCATCGCATAATTAAAGGATTTTAAAGTATCAATGTTAAAAAAAGACATTTTGAAACATCATTTTCATGGCACATGCATGTCTTTCAGAATGCGTTTACCTCATTGTTGGAGAATCTGTCCATGAGGTTGTTTTCCTCACCAATGAAGCTACTCACGTGTGAAGCAATTCATGAGGCTAATCGTACATAAAGCAAACAAGCAGAGGTTAAAACGGATTGCTCATCCTTCACCAGGCCTTCATTTGGCTCCTCAAGTAGATTAGGGAAATAATCCTGCCGCTCTCCGGCTGAGTGGGCTTTGTCAGCTCTGACGGCAGCCCTCCATGTGAAGGCAGAGCTCCACTCCGTCGCTTCCCCTCAGCAGCACAGCCCACAAGGTGCCCGCTCTGTGTGGCTGTGAAGTGGAGTGTGTTGATCTCTAGTGTCAGGCCCTCGCTTTGCCCCTCTAATAATAATAATAATAATAGCTTGGTTACTGTAAGAGTGGCGGAAGTCTCTAAACTTAAAGACAACTCTTCTGATTCTTGATTTGGGATTCGTGTGTGTGTGAGGGGGAGGGGAGGGGGGGGGGTGATGTGAGGGTCCTGGGACAGAGGATTGTGCCTGTGTACAGATTGTAGAAATCGAATCGAATACTGAATTAATTTAGTGAACAGTGTTTGCAATCAGATGGATTATAGCAAACAACGTTCATTCCACTAAATAAACGTTGGATTATTTTCTGAACAAAGCTGAATGTGGAAAGCGTCTGCAGGTTTCTGAGTGAAGGCATCTGAAAATCGGCCTAAAAAAAGGACATTCTTGAGACCGAAATCATTTCATATCTCGTCTTTTTTAATATTTCTTTAATAGATGAATTTGTTTATTTACTGCTTCCTCCTGTGTCCAAGTGTCCAAACCCTTACTTCCTGTTTGCCAATCGTAATACATTAATCCCCCCTCCAGTTTTCTTTGTAGCCCCCTTTTTTTTTATTATCCCACTGAATATTTTTTGTCCTTTCTCAAACCTTTTCCCACAACCTCTCCAGAGAGGTGAAGCTAAGGCAAAGCTTTGGCATATTGCACAGGCACAGCTGTTTGGGGACTAAAGCTGGTGCTGGTGCTTTATCCGGAGTGGATAAAGGAGCTTTAACAACGGGAGCAACAGACACACTCTCATGACCTTGGTAAGATAGCAGAAGCATGAATACGAACACAGCCCCATGGCTCGATGACTCTGCCTTGCTCCTCTTTGACTCCAGGGGGGGGGGGGGGGCTTCAATACTCCAGTGCCCCGCTTGGCAGAGTTTCTGGCAGGAGGCGACAAAAGACTGGAGAGAAACACCAAGAGAAAGGAAGATGGTGGTTGTCGAAAGCCCCACCGCACTGGGCTGCGCTCCCCAGTCAGTGACCCCATTTGGACTCATTATTCAACGTAACTGTGACCCGCTTTGAGCCATCTTGGCTCCGTCTGTCTTCACCGAGAATGTAACGAGCATTCAGTCCTCAAAAGAGAAGACGTACGGACTCGACAGAAAGAGACAGCCTTTAAGTCGAGCAGCAAATGAGGCAACAGTGCAGTGGGATGGGAAATGAGGTTGGACACAGACAAAGCTTCCATTCTCCTAATGGGCCACGATATCCTGACCGTATCAAAAATGTCAGCTGGACAGTCAGCTTACTATGCGACCATATGCTGCAATCTTATGGAGCTGCAAAACCCATTTGCATGAACAGACCCATGGAGACAGCCACCTGTGTGCACAAGACGCCCGTTGTCCGGTATTTACACACTCTGAATGGTCACACGCTCTGTTCAATCTGTCGCTGATCCGTGTCTAAAATCGGCCCGCTGGCTTTGACCAACACAAGCAGACAGATACTACCACAGCGGAATGCCAATTAGCCCGCGGGGAGCTAAGGGCGCGCGCAGCTGTACATTCTTTCACTTTCACTCCCCGTCTCCCTCGCGGTCTGACACCGGTCCCTCCGCCTGCTTCCACAGCGATTCCTCACCCCAAGCCGTTTGCAAGCTTGGACCAGAAAGCCCCATCTGGGACGAAACTGTCTGTAAATAAATGAACCGTTAAAGCAAAGATTGAACAACCGCTGCCTTCATTGTGAACCACAATCCGCACGCGTCTACGCAAACTGGAGAGCGCAGGTCTTGAGAATAATTTCCTCACCATACAGTGGTCAGTGATAGGGTTAGCATTGCGATGCTATCACCATAATGATCCTGGGGGAGAGCCAGATGTCCTTCTGTTTGTGTGTAACTATTGCTCACGAAGCCAGCAAACAGAAGGCGCTTCGTAAATACGTCTTCTGGGTGTCACTAATGAATTAAAAAAATATATATATTCTGTTTGTATTTACAAAACTTTTGACAGCAGTCTTAAAAAAACTACAAACTTAGTGTTTCAATATCAACATGTTTGCCAGTCAGACAGTAAAATAAGCGGGGTGGGGGACTGCAAACATGACCTCCACCTACCATCCCTTGTGATGAAAGGGTTACTGCTGGAGCTCACGCCGAGGCTGGAATAGTCCCACGTCGATATATCGCCAGCTCCTAAGTCCTCGCCTTCACCAGTGTTGAGTCCAGAATCTGCTTCACTGACACTGAACACTGCATCTTTGTTGGATTTGCAACAAAACACCCTCTCAGTGTCAGAGTCTACTTGCAGAAGAGCGCTGGAGTTGGTGCCGCTGAGCCCCTTGGGGCTAAGGGGCACTGGAAGCACAATGCCACCTGGCTCCTTCTCAACCTTAAAGCCCTCACCTGGGGCTTCTAGCGGTGAAAGAGGGAAGGCAGGGTCGCAGTCTTTCTGCAGAGCGAACGGGGAGAGGAAGAGTCGGGGTTCAGGTGGGGCTTGCCGCAGGTCGATCTGTGTGGGGCCGGCTGCCGAGAGAGTGGGCGGCGGAGTCGGAGACTGATCTTCCGCGACGGTAAAGGAGCGCGTCATCGAGTGTGGTGAGCGACGCACACCACCCATGGGCGACACCAGCTGGTCCAGTCCCGCCCCATCTCCGTCTGGGTATTTATCAGGCAGCTCTAGACTGGTCGGTACCAAAAGGTGGGAACACTCGGACATTGCACGGCGCATAGCCTTCCTCTGTTGCTCAGCTCGCCCCACAAAACAGGGCTCCAACTCTGCGTCCTCCTCTTCCATCTCTTCTTCCTCGTTGTTCTCCCCTGAAGAGTCCTCTGAGAATTGTCGGGCCCCCAGGGCTGCTCCGGCTCCAGCCACAGCTTCGTTCTTCCTCCCCAAGTGGCTGTCATTGACAACTCCAATGACGCAGTAGTTAGGGGCCACCTGGGGCATGGCGACCTTTGGGCTTGATTCAGCCAAACCCGAGTGGTTCCATGGCTCTGAGGGTGAATTCCCAGCTAGAGGGGATGCCTCCATCAGTGAAGCACCCATTGGAGGCATAACAGACGGCTCCATGTGCCTGGCCGGGGATCCAGGAACCGGTGGCAGGTACACTCTGCTTGTGACCCCACATCCCAGAGCAGAGGGTAGTCTGCCTGGAGAACCTGGGGAAGGGGATGGAGAGGAGGACCGAGGGCTGTCTGGGCTTTCCCCCGCACTGCCCAGTGATGCGTTACCCAGCGAGGTGCTTCCGGAGATGCCCCCAACCCTGCCGGGCACCTTCAGCTCTGCATCCACACCGCTCCTGCTTGTCTGCTCGAAGAAGCACAGCTTGTCCTCATCCGTGAGTCCGGTCGATGCCAGAGACCCACTACCTACCACCAGCCCCCTTGGGGTCCCCATGTCCATGCCTGTGGGGGGCTGCCAATCCCAGCTCTGAGCCGGCACGGTGGGCGTCAGGGACGGAACCTTACACAGCTCGCTGTACTCTGAGAAAGGAGAGCCAGGCTGTTGATTGGAGAGAGAAGACATGCCGTCTCTCCTTTCTAATCTAGTTCCCCCTCCCCTTTTCTTTGTTTAACAGACGGTCTTTGTCTCAGTCTCAGGTGTCCAATGGTAATCTTCAACACTTCTTTCCGGCTTTCCTTTGTTGCCTTGCACTGCTGTTCCTCTTGGTTCAGCCACTCAGGTGCTCTGTGTGTGCTGTGCCTCTGCTCTTAACTCAGACACCCTCACAGGGGGGACTGGATGTGCAGATTTCTCCCTCGTCCCCTCCCTCTTTCTCTTTCTCTCTCTCTCTCTCTCTCTCTCTGGTTCTCACTGATTATTACGATGCTCATGTGACCTAGTTCCAGTTGCCAATTGGCTGCTGCCTGCTCCCAGTTCCCACCCACTGTGGTGAAGTGAGAAGGGCACCCTCCCCTCCCATTTTCTCTTTCACTTCACGTTTTTCTCCCCTCAATGCCTTTCTTTCTCTCATTCTGCCTGATGGTAAAAATGCACAACGTAAAAACATACGAAGACGCACACACACACACACACGCACACAGACACACAGACACACACACACACACACACCTCAGTCTCCCTCCCTTGGGGGAGGATTGAGTGAGGGCTAAAGCAGGCGCTTAAGGGGGAGTGTGGATTTGAATTCAATACTTTTCCAAACCATACAGTTCCACACATCACATCCATGTTGTCTGGAGCAACATGAAGGACTTCTGACGTCTAACAAGTATCTCTTGTATAAGAAAGCAATAAAGAGAGAGGATGAATCAGATAGGTGAAAGTAATAGCTGGAGCTCAGATGACTAAATAATACCGTGAAACGACCAAATGAGAACATTTTATTGTTTGCTATGAGTAGTGGACTCTCTGAAGATGGAACATGGGACTTATGGGAGACGGGAGAAGAGTGAAGCCCATGGTAAAGAGATTTGTCTGTCAGACTCCATCGGATCACATTTTCATTTCATTACCATTACCCATTATATCACACTCATATGCACACAAATGGATACTTAGAGGCCATCTAAAATATAAAGAAACACAAAGGTTCTCACACATTAACACACAGATTGCATCCACTTGAGCTATAATTTTGCCACATGAAAGACAGACTTGCTGCAACATGCGGCGCGACACACACACACACACACACACACACACACAGACACACACACACGCACACACTGCAGCTTCCCTTGGAGGCACTCAGAGGGAAGCTTTTAAGGAACTCTGCCACATATGTTTAAGAAAAACTCCTTTAGCTTTATTTCTGCAATTGCTGAGTTCTTGTTGAATCAGAAATGTGATTTCCACTGAAGTTAGTGAAGCATAAAAGTTGTGCTCCGGAAACTACAACTTTAAAGCGTCTGCTTCATACAATCTACTATCATTTTGTAGATAAACAGCTCCATATCAGAGATATTACGTTGATTTCTTCCAATTCTTTAGTGAGGCGACCCCTTCCTCTCTGATGTGTTTGAATTTGCAGTCTATTCTGTTTGGTCTTCAACACTTCCTCCATGCTGAACTCTTTACATCAGTGTAACCACATGAGACTATATCTATTTACTAATTCTGTTGTTGAACCCTAACCCTTGATTTTTCGCATTAAAAAAAGGGGGGTGGCAGTAGCACAGAATAGAATGATGAAGGGGGGCCATCTTTGGTAAAAGGACATTGTTCATTTGGAATTCTAATGGTGTACTTAGAAAAGGCACAACTTCCAAATGGTAATTCACACGAGGAGGAAGAATTGCTTCATAAAACACGAATATTCACTGGGAAAAAGGGGTCACAGAGGAGCGCTAACCTGACATTGGAAAAGAGAAAGGTAGGTAAAGGAAAGTGGCAGCAACTGGACTGTGACTGAACTAGATGTGGTGTGGTCGTGCCCCCAGGTAACGGCTAATGCTGGGAGCATCAAAATATAATAAAAAAGGCTTTGTAACATGGCAAAGCCTTTCTAAACTCAAAAATGCCGTAGTCACGGTCAGAACGCCTCCAGCTTGGGTTCTTCAATCAACTCCTAATCAACAATCAATGAATTCATGGCAGTATATGAATTTGACACACTTGGATTGAATGAGAAACTGGTACTGTGTACTTACCATGTGTTTTTTTTTCCACCCACAAAAAAAACTAAATACGGAATCTATCTCATCCTCATATATGAATAATCTACATTTTTACTTGATGAACTGGTATAATCTACCCTAGACCTCCCCGGCCCAACATACATTCCTCGTGTGTGTCTTGCTTTTCGAACACGGTCTGATTTTGCTTTCCAGTTTCTGCGCTGCTGTTGTTGTCATGGTGCAGCACAGTCAGACTTTGCCCCCAGGGATGTGGCATTTCTCAGCGCGCTGCACGCAGGTTTGGTATTTTGCTGACCTGCCGCGAACACCGACTTCAGGGAAGTGTTAGAAGAAGCACAGCAGGGGGCGTGTCACTAACAATCAAGCAGCTTTCCAGGTTGCACCTGTTGAGTTTAGGCAAATGCCTTTCTCTTTTATTTGTTGAGATCGTGAAACAAAACCTCGATTGACCTTGTTGGAGATTCAAAGAGTCGGACTAATCATCCTTCGCCGTGATGGCTGGTAATTGGAAGGCTAAACAGGAGCCGAGCGGTGCCCTCTTCCCCGCTTCGGCCCACCCATCAGTCTCTCGATGATGCCGTTAAAAAGGCCGCGTGGAACAACATGGGCTCCAGCTTAGACTGTCCCACCTGCACAGGTAGATGGACGGACAGGTAGTTAGGAGGACTTGCCGGTAGGTGGGCAGACACACCTGAGGCAGGGGTACTGTCGCCGTGTCACATCGGCCTCTTTTTTTTCTCCCTTTGTCTACAACCTTTTTGCTGCCTGAAAACGTCTGCGTATCAGAATACTAATCTGTCAATAGGGAATGGAGGGCAGCCTGATCGGACATATATATATATATATATATATATATAGTGATAAAGGCATAGAGACAGAACAGACGTGGTCGATAAAATGCCTACAAACCAACATTTAACAATAGAACATTGCACTTCCTTCAGTTCCTGCCACGTTGCCGTCACGTCTCGAAGGCCTTGGAGCAAAAGATGTCAACATACCAGCTATTGATATCTTCTAATTCTGTCTGTTTGTCTTTGCATCTGATGTTATTCATACATTACATCATCCAGCCCCACTGTAACGAGGTCGAATACTTTCCCAGGTCACTCATGGGCTGTGGTACAGCTGCCAGACAGCAAGTCAGCTAAAACAGAGTGAAAAATCCTTTGCTTTGCCCTAAATACTGACCTCTTTTTGTGTTTCACCTCTGAAAGAGCAAAGAAGGAGAGAGGAGTGGTGGGAACAGGTGTGCTGAGCTCAGCAGGGGGGTCTTGAAGGCATGGATTCTAAGTCTTTAGTAGCGTCTATTTATAGCTCAAATGCATCTACTAACACCCCCATCCTCACTCAACATCCATTGTTCCCTCCGTAGCCCCTCTCCCCATCAGTCGCCAAAGCAACTGCCTCCTGTTGCTATGGCAACTGGCTCCTCTTCCACGTACTGGGCTCCAGCCATGTGGGGGGTTGGGGGGAAAATGGTTGGAGGGGGTATCATCTGAGGAATTGGGGGCTGATGGAAAGAATGGGTTGTGGAGTTGAAAACAGTGTGTGTGTGAGAGAAAGAAAAGGAGGGGGAGGGTCATTAATAGGCTACACATTCTACTCCGCCTCAGGTCAAAGAGTTTGTTCAAGTCAGCATTAGTCTTTGTGTTAATTACAGTCATCAGTTCGGGAATAACCACTGGTGAATGACGGAAGAACGTAGACATGCATTAAGCCTGAATTGACATGATGATGGACACACAAGAGCGGACCCTGAAGCGATGGGTAAAAAATAATTGGCCAGCGGGTGCCAGATTTTATTTTATATAGTACAAAGTGGCAAGACATTTTATCTGCAACCAACAAATCCCACAGACCTTCAACGTGCAGTTGAATAACATTTGAATTTGGTCCTTAAAGTACCCAGTTTAAAAAAAACACTAATATGATATCAATATTAGCTGGTTAATACAAACTGATGCATCCGTGTGTCATTACTTGCTCTTGTAATTGTTCGGGTAAAAGCTTGCTTTAACTACTTAACACAGTTCGGTAGGCTTCCCATCATGGGCCCTATTTAACGATAAGTAGACTTAGGTCCATACTGGCTAGATACACAGCACCACTATGGCCAGCATGTGTGGTGCGCCGGACCACATTTCCCATCAGGCAGCATTGTGTACAGTTTGCTTCTTCATGTGGCACGATATATTGTAATTGGCGTAAGTTTGTGTAGCTTCAGTCAGCACTAAACGGTTAACCTCCCAATACAAAACTTGACCCTTTGGCCAAAAGAACATGTCTGAAGAATTTCATTTCATATTTAAGGGCAAAGTTAATTGTTCCAGAAGATTACAATATGTGATGCCCATGAGCGCCGACCAGCCGCTCCACCCGGGAGGCGGCCGTGTGTTATTTATTGTCAGCATTTCAAATCAGCATAAATAGTGATTACTTGAGAGGAGAGGGTGTCTCCATTTCATTTTTTAATAATGAATGACCTACCGCCCCTCGGCTCTACCATTCTCTAAGACGCAGCTGCCTGATCCGAGTCCATCATTCATAATGAGTGAATCAGGCCCAATGACCTCCACTCCACCCATTGCCTTCCCTGTCGCAGACGCACAAAGAAAACAACAACTTTGTCTGTGTTTACATCATTTTCCGACATCATCATCAGATGTAAGCCGGGGCTCTCCTCCTCCTCCTCCTCCCATCACCCTCATTATTCCAGAGGACACGTATTGGGACAGCGGCGTAGAGCGCTGGGCTCGGCACCCAGACCTAAAAAATAACAAGACGAGGAACCATGCTGCGTGGGCTGAACTTAATCTGCAGAACAGGGCGCGACGGGGTCAATGGAAAATGGGACATCCACAGCATGGTCCAGCTTCTCTTCCTTTTCTTCCAGACAGCGAGCCTCGCCCTGCTCCTTGACCACACGTGTAACCGTGTCAAAATGTCACCACATTCCAACCAAATATTGTGCATCAACCAGCAACCCAACAGCAGACAGGACACCTTGGTAACCATGACAACACGTATATTTACCCCAGGTTCTTAGGTAACTTCAAGTGGTGAACGACATTCAAAGGGTTGTTAAACGTAAAGACGATGAGCTTTATTATACTATGGAGAGAATTCAAGGATAAAGTTTTGGTGAGCAGGCATGAGGACAGATGGTTTTTACCCATCTTCACCTCATTGTCCATCAACCCTGTGCTGTGTCAGAGGGGGGTCTGGGATATTGCTAACCTGCAGGCCCTGTTGTTTGCTGTTACTCCTCAAAGACAGTTCTAAATTAAGCCTCAGGTGGCGTTTTAATTCCATTTCCAGGATTAGCCAACTCGTGTCACAGGCACTCATCCACCAATGACAGGTTGGAGACTGCGACAGGTCTCGTTTACTTCTATTTCTAGCTTGTTTGGTTTGAATGGCTGTTTTCAATGGTTCAATCAAAATAAAATAAATCTTTTGCCCTATGTTTTGAGGATTTTATCCAAGGCATTTTGTATTGCTCGGCTATTGAAATGCACAACACAAATAAACCTGCCTAGCCTTGTAAAGTAAAACTACAAGCAAAGCAGACACTCGTAAAACAGCGGAATGTTAAAGGCCATAGCCCCTCAACCCTTCATAGCACCTCAACACTTCATAGCCCCTCAACCCTTCATATCCCCTCAACCCTTCATAGCCCCTCAACCCTTCATAGCCCCTCAACCCTTCATAGCCCCTCAACACTTCATAGCCCCTCAACCCTTTACAGCCCCTCAACACTTCATAGGCCCTGAACACCCCATTGCCCCTCAACACTTCATAGCCCCTAAAACACCCCATAGCCCCGCAGCACTTCATAGCCCCTCAGCACTTCATAGCCCCTGATACTCCATTGGCATAACGTAAAGCCAGTATTCTGTCCTCTCTTATCTTGGTCTTCGGCTGCCTGCTGGTTTAGGATAACGCCATGTTTCACAGACGGGTACAGAAATGCTTCAGCGCCAGGCTTGTTTACTTGTTTTGCATAATTATGATGCTGGAGGCTTTGCTACAACTGTCGGCATCCCGCTGAGATTTGTGCAGTGCATTTCCTCCCCAAAAGGCTGGATAGTAGCATGGCTGCTGCTACATTTTGTCACAGGACTAACTATGTTGCCTCATAAGCGTTCTGCTTGTTTGTGTTATGATTTGATCCCTCAGGACCATGTGTATGTTCATTTGCAAACGTAGCGTTATCGGCACCACGGCCACTGAGTACTTAAGTACTGATATATTCCTACTGCTGATGCTATTTGAAATTATCCAGATGCCAATAGCACCCTATAGCCCCTCAACACTTCATAGCCCCTCAACACTTCATAGCTCCTCAACACCTCATAGCCCCTCAACACTTCATAGCTCCTCAACCCTTCATAGCCCCTCAACACTTCATAGCCCCTCAACATCCCATAGCCCCTCAACACTTCATAGCCCCCCAACACTTCATAGCCCCTCAACATCCCATAGCCCCTCAACACTTCATAGCCCCTCAACACTTCATAGCCCCTCAACACTTCGATTACTTCACATCTTTATTACAGTAAGCAGCGAGAACCAGCCAGGTGACACAGTGCTGCACACGGACTGGTGATATTAATTACGGTGAAGAATGTAGTAATAATAACAATAATGATATTAAAATCTCTAATAAGGGCGCAATAGAGTTGGAATAGATTTATGTCCATCTCATCGCTGTGTGAGTGACAGAACCGGTACCATCAGCAAGTGTGCTGTCAATGAGACGACTCATTAACTCCAGCATCTATTGCTGTTCCTAGGGCAACATAAAGATCCTTAGTCTCTATAGCAACTCCTGGCAAATCTTTTCCCCACTCTTCTCCCTCCCCGAAGGCACTACAAGCGTCTGCCGCTGGAAACTTCCAAAATAACATTCTGACCATTTTCTGTCTGGTCCACAGCCTTTGTCTAAAAACCAGGTATGCAACTTTGTGTTGGACTTTTCCAGGCTAAAGGGGGAGATCACTCAAGTGACAAACCAGGAGGCTGTAGCTTTATTGTCAGACTTTGAAAATGATTTGCCTTTGTGTGTGCGTGTGTATCAGGGAAAGGTGCTACATGGACCTGTCTTGTAGCTGCTGAGGCATGAAGGACGAGCGGTGCCCAGTGCTGCCTCCTCCGATTATCTGTCTGAGAATCTTGCAGATTTTAAAAACAGCAAAAGTCTTCCCCTATGCCCCTTGAGTCTGCCCCTATTATGTTTAGAAACAATATATTTTGGTATCAGAAGCGTTGAGTACTACTGACCAATCACATTTGAGCTGGCTTTGGTTGGATGCAGGTAAACAGTCGGTTGGAGAGCAAAGAGGCGGAGCCTAGTCAACGATTTAACATTTTATTGACTAGAAAACAAACTGCTAACTGAGTGTAAACAGGCTACCTGTGAAACAATGAACGCCGCTTGAAAGAGGAAATGTTGGTCAGAATATCTGCTTGCTACAGCAGAAGTGTCGGTTGTTCCCAGAGACAAAGACATCATGCATAAGGCCCTTTGTTGTTTCCTGCCGTTACTTACTGCCTGTGCAAAGCTTTGAACTAGGTCAGCTTCTTTTTGAGGACGGAAACTTTGAGAAGAGCACAAAGGAGATGCACTATATGTGCGTAGTCGACATAGATGTATGGTGTTGAGTTTGGTATTTGAGGCATAGGTGGATGGAGGTTTGTTTCTTTTCGTGTGATCTTAGATATCCTACATTGGCCCGTTGAGATCAGTGTGGGGCATATGAAAACCACATGATGGGATTTTGTCAATGCAAACAAGCTTTGTTGATCTATTGTCATTAATATTCTTTGCAAGCATACAATAGTGAAAAAGTTGGTACCAAAAATACAAAAATAGCCTACACATAGAATGTGCTCCACGTTCACGTCAGTTTCTCCTTTCAGGAAACACATTTCAACTGAATCTTGAGAAATACAGGGGCCTTTTAAAAGGTTAATTTCAAAACGTAGAAAATGTTCGAGTGAGCCCACACGGTCGGCCTGCAGTGATTTCTCCATGGGGTCGATCTGTTGCTGAAGCGTGGTGCACCTTCTCAAAACGGAGTGACTCACAGTCTTGTCCCACAGTTGGCTGTTGTCCATTCCAATGGCACCAACGAGGCGAAAACCCAACACCTGCCGCCCCCCCCAAAGCAGTCTAAAGACATTAGCTCACCTCAGTTGAGAGATGGGACCAAACTGTACAAATGTCCCTTGTGGGCTACCATCTAACAGCCTGCTCCCCAATGAAATGAGCCCAAACAACAGGGAAAAGCACTATGTGGTAAAAATACCCTGCTAGTACATTATATTTACGCACGCCTGCCTTTTGAGGATTTTGAGGTTTGTCCTCGAATAGTTTGATGACTCACATGTGTACATGTACAGTTTGCATCTACGTTTTACCAAAATGTCATCACTTCAAAATTTTATGAGAGTAGATATTTGTGTGAATTAGTCATAATGTCATAATGAGCATTAGAGTTATGGACCAAGGCTTGTTTTGAGTGGTCCGAGAAACATTAAGTTTCACGGGGTGAGAACCAGAAGAATGGACAGACCTACAAAGCCCATAATGGGGGCTTCAAAACGTGCAGGTTATTGTTGTGTGCAGTCAAAAGGGGTATGCTTTGTTCTCTGGGATGTTGTTGATTGACTAACCAATCAAATATTAAAATAGACAAAAACTGGGAAAAAATAATGTTCTAGATGTAAAGTTTCACTTAAAAAATGAAATAGAAATAGAATGTGTTGAATCAGTCAGTAGCCTGCTGGCTCTTTCTGTAGTAACACATCTGGCTACTCAGGAGCTACGAGGTGTCCAGCCTCCATAGAGGACTTAAGAGGGAGACACATAGACAAATGTGGACAAAGGGAAGGGAACCCTTAGGTTCTCTATAGAGGCTCAGTGCTTTTCTGGACCTTGTTCTATCTTTTCCCACAGTGCTTTGACCTCCCCTCCCTCACGTTTGCATTGTTCACCTTCTCTATCCGGCCTTCTCCCTCTCGCTTTGACTCCTGTATTTACAAAAAAGGTTAAATAATATATAAATAATCCTCATCTGTTCTTTTCAACTCTTCGAATCCCTTTATCCAGCGCGAGTCATCTTCCTCTCTTCACCCTTTGCCTTTCTCCCCCCCAGTGGCACGTAGACTTGTTTTATCAGAAGTATCTGAAAGCCTTTGTTTCCAACTCCAATTTCTTATGTCCACCCCCCTCTTCGCTGTTATACTGTACCCCCATGTCTGGGACCCTCCAAGGCTTCGCTCTGTATTGTGCTCCACATGACTCCTTATCTTTTGTACAAGGCTTAAATACCTTTTGATGACAGAGAGCCACCCCTGGACACTGACAAAAGGTCTCATTACACAGAGCCAGCTGCACTCCCTCTCTTGCTCTTTCATAAGTACTCACACGCTTGTGTATACACACACACACACACACAAACCCCCAAATTCAAACAAAAAACAGGTGTGATTAAAGTACAGTATGCCACATCTGATAAATTATTTTTACTTTACATCCACAAAGCTGCAATACATGAAAACGGTGGGTGAGGCCAAAAAGGCTGGAGGCCCCTGCTGTGGGTCCTGAAGGCATTCCATGCCAGATGGGAGATTTCCTCCCGTTTAATTCGCTGGGTCTTCATCATAACGAAAGTGCCTTACACATTATCCTCATCATATGACCCAAAACATCACTTAAGAGGCAAAATGGGGAGGGTTGTGTCACAACCTTCTTTTGTGGCATTCAAAGGTGTCGCTCCTTCCGGTCACTACCTGGCAGGGGGGTGGGCTTTCAAGGTCTTTTTACATTGTGACCAAACGGTGGAAGTACAACTTCCATCAACTGATGCCATTGGGCCAAAATAACGTTTTATGGGTTGCTGAAGATGAAAACATTATCTGAAAAAACCCCACCTAGAAGACACTCTTCAGTTGTCTCCTGTGCTTTCAAATACGGAAATAAAAAAATAAAATAAAGGAACACACACAAAGAATTCAAGACTCACCTAAGATGGAGAAGCATCCATGGCAGCAGTCGTCACAGAACATGGAGGTAAAAACAATTAAAAAAAAACAATTAGCATTTGATAGATTTGAACAATTGTGTCTTAGGAGACACACCCGGGTGTGAGCTGTGGCTGCGTGACACCACCAACACCTCTTCCTTCAACATCCTCATTGAGTTGTTAAACAAAAGGCGAGTGAGGAAACATTGTTAATTGGACACACTGGTGAGAACATAGAGAGACAACTCATCCCTGGGTGCAAAGGAAACAGACCGTGATCACAGTGTTAACACAGCGCCTGCACAGGAGAGACAGAGAGACGGTTGGTTTGGATTTGGTAGGGGTGTCTAGTGACAAGGATTCCCACGTGATTGGAGAAAGATTCCCACGTGATTGGTTAGTAGCAGCACTCGTAATTATGAGAACATCCCGGCAGCGACTGATTCGGAATTGAGATACTCACAGGATTAGAGTCAAGCCAATCCACAGCCACAATTGGTCCACACGTGATCTCATGCGTTAGTCACAGAAAGAGTCCAAATCGTTTATCGACAAATGTGTCCATGCAAGGGTTCAACAATCTAACCACTAAGGAGCACAAGACCCTAAAATGGTATTTCCTATTAGGTTGCAATTACCTGGAAGACCCAAGCCGGATGAAAGCGCCATGCATGAAGATAAACCATTTGTGTGTATTCTTTAGTTAGTTTGTGATCAACTTCTATTCTGTCCGGAGCTGACTGCGACCAACCTTCAATGATGGGGGCAACTGGAAGGACCACGGCTGGTTCTTCCAAGGGATCAGCAAAGCTGGGAAAGAAGGGCTTCGCTGTGGGGTTGAGCCCGGATCCTGGGCTGGAGGGGAGGACGGGCTGAGGGCTGGGGGATGCTTGCGGAAGGAAATCCTTTGCACTTGGGGAGGTGGGACTCTTTAGAGAGGAGGAGGAGGAAGATGAAGAACGAGACTTCTTGGGTTGTTTCTGGTTCGAATTGGCGTCTTTGTGCTCTTTAGGTTGGAATTCCTGCGCTGTGGTTTTGGGGGAGCGGAGAGGGGCGGGGCTAGGCGTTTCAAGAGACAACCCCAAGGTCAAAGGTTGACCTGAAGGGACCACATAACTGAAGTCAAATAGCTCGGTATTGCTGCTCATGTTGGGGTCGTTCAGGAGCAATGAAGCATCTGAGGGCGAGAGGGGCGGGGCCGAGGCGGACACCTTGACTTGCGGGGATAGATCTGGGCATGGCTGGGGGGAGGCGGGGGTGAAGGCAGAGGCGTCTCCCTCGGGCGTGCCCCGCACACAGGACTCTTGGAAGGAACCTGCGTTACACAGACTGCCGTCAACCAGGTCCCAACCCGGAGAAAACACCTGGCTGCTGTTGCCTAAGCTTGCATTTTCAGTATCCATCAGGAGGTCGAATGGATCCGCCATGGGGAGGGAGCCGGGTGTTGCACTGGCTGTGGAAGGGGGCATGGTGAACGGAGCTGCAGTGGCTTTCAGCTCGCTGTTCAGCACCAGTGGGTTAATGGAAGCAACGGTGGGGGAGAATAGGTCCCGAGACGGGGGGGAAGGGACCAGGCCTTCTTCGGGGTAGGCCTCCTCTTTCCACGACCTCGTGCTGGTGTCCATGTCCTCAAACGAAGCCTCTGTGTCAGCCTGAGCAGCACTCGTCATTTCCGCCATTGGCTCCTCTGTGACTAGAGAGGTGGCTGCTGCCGAAGGGACGAATGGTTCTGCTGACACTCCCCACTCCTCCGGAAGCTTCTTCCTGCTTTTACTCTTCTTTACGCGGCCTCCACTCTTCTCAAGTTGCTCCTCCCAGCCGCCGTCGCCTTTTTCCCGCCTTGGGCCAATCCTGTTGTAGAACTCCTCTGTGGGGGGCGTGTTTTCTCCCTGTGTTTGCACCTCAGGGTGACCCCTGCCCTCCAAGTGCTCGAAAGAGCCCTCATCCTTCTGTCGCCTTTTCTTCTTCCTCTTCTGTTTTCGGTCTGAACTGTCTCCCTCCTTTTCGTCGGCCCCAGCGTGGGCGGCGCTCTCCCGGCTCGGCAAACTGCCCGGGGGGACGTCGGGGCCGACAGCAAGATGGCGGGCGTGGCGACTGATCACCGTGGAAACGCTGGGGCTGAAAGGGAGGTCTGTCTGTAGACAGTCAGCCGGGTGTGGCCAGCAGGAGCCTAAGGCACCTTGTTGTGGGTGAAGAGGGGAGAGTTTAAAGTTGGGGAGATGGGTGCGTGTACATGGACTGGTTCCATTAGTCCAATTCACACAGAAGCATACATTACGAGCATAACTGAGAGACCCAAAGAGGCTAAAACAATACAACAAAGGAGATCATTACACTGAAAATATACCTGTGTCGCTGTTGCAAAAGATCTTTTTGTTTTTAGAAAGTTTGAACTGATAGCAGCTATTTGTTAATTGCTGAGATGGTGGGACGGTTGAGAAGAAGACAGAATGGATCAGACCCAGAGTCCAGAAGAGCTATATGAGCCTCAATCAAGACACTGTTTGTGGATATGAGTCCGTCACGCTTTCATCGTGTTGGTTTTATTGATTCAAAAGACTCCACTCAATATATTTTCATCCCAGGCTGAATTCAAAGGACTAAAAATCCCTTCTGTGTCGATGCTGAGTGAAGACCGTTGGGTCCATGACACTACACTTACACACACGTACATACATACAGCGGTATTACTTTAAACGATGAGTGGTACTTTTGGGTGGCTGACTCACAGGCCTCCGGGTTCCCCAGTGTGCATGATTACGCTTAAACTGTTGGGCAGCTAAAGAGCTCAGAGAGTCCAGAGTGTGCAAGTGGGTGTTTATGTTCACGTACAACATCACAATCTACACATAGACGCACAAACAAAAACACTGCTTAATGGTCCCAGAGAAAAGGAGGTCAATCACAGTCAACGGTGCTTGGTATGGAGGCTTTGTGAAATGGACCTTGGGTAGAACTTAAGCAGAGGGAGAACTTTGGCCCAGTTTGGTTCTAGTTTACAGATTATATATATATATATACGCACACACGCACACACACACACACACACACAGAGGAGCAGCTAAAGTGGAACAGTCGTCAGGACCCATATAGTACAGTTACTCTCTGGAGGATGTTTCATATTAATAAACCCCTGACAGAACTCTTCTCTCTGTACTGTATGTGCAGTAATTGGGAGAGAGAAGAATGACATCAATATTGAGTCAACAACATGGGGTCAACAAGCATTCCCACTGAATGTTTATTTACTATAATTGACACAGTATCATCCCCGGATCATTTGCACAGTGGTTTCTCTCATATGTACATGTTGTACAGGACTGTGCTGACCAACGTATGGCAACAAATCACTGTCAAAATTCGAGAGCGCAAATCAGGTTCATGTGCGTTCGTAAATCAAACATCTGCGAACTAAAGTCTGTCTATTTTCCCTTTCTGCGCGCTTGCTGTTGTTCTTTTTGACAGTAAGGGGGCGGAGCCAGTCACCATGGTATCACTACACCTAATTGGTTACAAACCCCGTCTTTGGATTGGCTGGAGTTACGCATTCACAGAACGATAGAAGCCCTTATGGTGGTTGTATTCTTAATATGCTTACACTATAGTTTCAAAGATAGTCTAGATGAAGCTTTGATCAAACCCCATCACACACTGGAATGAAGCTAAGGCTTTTACTTCCGGGTGTTTGGAGAGAGTTGGCAGTCAATTCAAGAAATAAAAACATTATTATATAACATGAGAAAAATATCATCAATATGAGAAATGCTCGTCCAAATAGAAACCCCTTGAAAACGTCTGCAGAGCAGTGTTCCATCACCCACCATGCCAGTATTTGCCAGGACTGCGTATAAAGTACCTGAACTAACAAACTGGAGGATGTCTTTGTTGTTGTGAGACGACGTGTCGGTCCTTGTGTTGCCACCCTTCGGATGACCAGCCAAAACATCAAGGGGATTTCCTTGGATTTGCTGCAGCTCATTTTAGGGTCAGTAAGGGATTCATAATATTGATTGATTTAATAAATTAGCTAAATCTGGTTCATTGCTCTGCATCAGGGTGCCACCCAGATTAGTCTACATCTGAGTCAGCTAGTGTTGCTTGGTGTTTGACACGCATACCAAAGAGAGACTATACTGGGCGTACTGGGTGTACTGCAGCCCTCTGTGGAGCGGACGAGATGATGCAGCACAGAGGACGTGGATGGAATACAACACTACTGGTGATTTGGTCCATCGATTGTTTACCTGGTGACGGATCCACAGGGCTGCCAGGAGTCTGGGGTTCAGGCAGCATGGGGCTGTGCTCTTTCTGGGCTTCAGAACCCGCTGCAGGTGTGACATGCTGAATCCTCTCTGCAGACAGGGGTGCAGCCCCCACATCCATGGTCCTCCCACCGGTCTGGGAGAAATCTGAAAACCAAAATGTGAGGAAAAGATGTGTAGAGGCCGTGTTGGGATTATCGAAGCACTATCGATGCACCCGAAGTAACGCACAGGTGGACACTTTTTTTCTTCTGCATTAAGTCTCGTATTTGACCCATTCAACTATCCTCCCTCCACCGGTTCTCTCAAAGCACCTGCACGCTGCACACGCCCATGTTACACAGCTCCTGATGAGTACTCAGCGTGTAGAGTGTATGTGAACGGGATTGCGTGGGACTAGGAATGCGTGTGCACAACAAGAAACGTGGATGAGGGTGTGGTGAGGAGCTCGATAGGTGGCAATGGGTTATTTTATAAGAATTCATAGAAGTGTCAACATTCTGTGTATTATAATCCGAGTATCTGTGTGTGTGTGTGTGTGTGTGTGTGTGTGTGTGTGTGTGTGTGTTCATGCCGGGAGCAGTAATTCAGAGACGACGGGTCTCATTAGGTGAGAGCTGGGTATGCAGAGGTTGGCACGGGGAAAGGCATAGCTCAGCCTCACAGCTCATACTGTGTCTGTGTGTGTGGACCAGCAGCTACAGCTCTGCGCCCCGCTAACAAGCTGCGCGTCACCCCGAGCCTTTCCTCAGAACCCGGCCAGTGGCTGCACCACAGAGTGACACTTTTGATAGGAGAGGCGATCCCAGGAGTGACGAAATTTGGGTTGTGTGATACCATCATGTTTATTTTAACACTCCTCTGTGATTGAACGGGACACGGAGTTTCAAAAATCATTGACCTATTTCCTTTACATATCAAGAATGATTAAGATTAAAAATATGGAAAAACAACACAGTTCCCAAATGTGTAACTGCTAGATGCTGGAAAATATAAATATATATTTTGTTCTTGCTACGTGTTCCATTTAGGTCATGTGAACATTTTGAGCTTAGGCTTATAAAGCACCTGCTTGTCAGAAAAGGCCCATGTGAATGAGAGTATCTTATCATAATTTACCTGGCTGTACACCTGGAAAAGCTCCCATTCGATCAGTATCCTTCATATGGCCAGGACTGGTCTGAGGATCAACACGATCTGAATAACTTGCCATGGAGGCTGGCATGGGGGAGGAGGGGAGGAGAGGAGGAGAGGAGGAGAAAGGAAAAGTAGGGGGAAGGAGGAAGAGAAAGGAGACCAGGAGTAAAATGGAGTGGGAGGTGCACGAGGGCATACATTATTTAGAGCGGGCGAGGTGGAAGTAGGAAACAAGGAGGGAGGGCACAAGAAGAGAGAGGATGTTGATTTCAGACATTTTACCAAACCCACACATGATCAACTTTCCTATTCATCTTTTTTTTTAGCAATTAAAAAACACTTCATAACATCCCATCCAGCGAGTCCGGCTGGCTGTCCAGTGCGGCCCTCTGGATGACTTTGCTGTTTACAGAAAGGCCCCCATGTGCGTAGTCACTTCTTATTTTTTCATACCAATCAGTTATATCGATCAAAGCGGGCAGTGTCTGGTCCGAACCTGAAATGAGTTTAACACCCCTGATATACATACACCTCTTGAAAAAAAAAAAAGTATTTAGATTCAATTAAAAGATTATTCATTATTTTCATCATGAGACCCGTTTGCAAAACAGGTTCAACAGGTATTTTCTGCCGCTGAACATATCCATGCTTCAAGGTGATCAAGTCTGAAGTCCAAGTGAAAACACATGATTGGACTGTAGAATCAGTCCAGTCATGTGACTTCACCATCCTTCGATAACCCCAAACCCTGGGAGAATCAGCGTTATGGAACATTCCTCTTGTAGGGGGCACGGTGGACTTTGGTACCTGATAGGAAGTCTGTAGCCGAGGTACCCGAGGCCTCCTGCTGGTCCAGCGATGGCGGCCGCACCTCCCCCTGTGGCTCTGGGTGCGGCGTCAGTGCCCCCGCGGTCAGCTTGCAACCTGCAGGGACAACACAGATTGTCAGAACGCGCCGCCCTGCTGTCCGATGACGCGGTCGCTGTACTACCGTGACTCGAGAGAGACACCAGGCCGCGGGGGTCCTGCTCTGCCAAACACCAATACCCGCGCTCTCCAAAGCACGACGTCAGCTCTCTTACCTCACCCTTCTGGTCTTCTCCCTCAATCCAGAAATTCAAATTCCACCACTATCTGGTGCCGTGCTCTGTGTGCTGCTTTGTCTCGGTCTGTCCCCACCGCTGCCTCAGCTGGCTCTGAGCCGCTACCACTGTGGACCCCTCGGTCACCCGCGCGCACACCAAGAAGAATGCCATCACAGTCGGGGAGTGTGGGTTGCTGCGTGACGTTTCACTGTCTGTCTGGTTCAGGTCCTGGGCCCCCGCCGGGTAGCACCTCCCCTCGCACTCCTCGCCCTCAGCCGCGCTGCTCCTCTCTAAAAGCGAGGGAGCACCCTCTCGGGGAGGCCCGCCCAGACCGCAGATCTTATGCGGCGGTTTGAGAACAGAAAGGTAAAGATTTGAAGCAAGGTCGAGGAAAAGGCAGAGGAGAGGATTTACACTCTCACAAAAAAGGAGAGAGATGAAAAGTGTGTATTACCGGGGAGGCAGGGCGGGCAGTCAAGGAGCGGAGGAGGGAGGCACCGACGGCAACCCTCTCCCAGAGGATGACAGTGAGGCGAGCGGACAGGACGCCACCCAAAGTCACCAACGCTTCCCCCTCTAAGACACACACGGCGGGCCGCGGTGGGGTCTGTCTGCGCGTCTCGCAGGAAACACGCCGCCGGCAGGGTCACCGACTGTCTCTGCATCTCGGTCTGCGGCGGAGACCCATTTTTGGCCCCAAACTACGCTGTCCAAGGTGCTGAAACCAGCCTGAGCATTTTCAGAGGGTTTGTATTTTCAGCCCTTGCTTTCAATGCGGCTGACTCGGCTAGATCCCAGTCATTCCTAAGAGGGAGGCCACGGGGCGGGGGGGGGGGGGGGGGGGGGGGACTACACAAGTGAGCCATCAAAGAAAACATCTCTTGGGCAAAGTTACATCTTGACATATTAGTATGCCAAGGGTTTCTCATAGAGCATTTATTGTTCAATAAGCACATTCTTCTCATACCGTACATCTGAATGTACCTGAATTGAATCTGTCTTTAACATTTTAGCGCTTGACTGTTTTAAAAAAGAATCTGTCTGCTCTTAATGGCTTGGGAGAAACATCTAGTCTTTACACAAGTAGTTATGGGGGGGGATACTCAGGAGGGCGCAGGCTATTCTCAGGGCTCCACATTGATACAAGACAGAGACGAATCTCATCCAAATGATCTCTTAGGTTAGTAAAGAAATCCTTCCTCAGAGTGTAGACATCCACCCCACTTGTTTACTCAAACCCAGACCACGCCTGGCCATGAAAAGAGGATGAAGGAAAAAACTAAGTGAAAACTGGGAGAAACCCCAGTTTCATAAAAAGAGAATGCGGGAAAGAAGCTTCCTCCTTGCCTTAACTTTCCGTTAACAACAGATGGAGACACTACAACATTGATTTCTTTTCCCCCCAAATTCCTAAATTTAGTCTTAATTTTCCTCATCCCTGTTTCGTCTTGATTTCATGGACCAAGGAGGATCTGAGAGAAAGCTGCTCTCTGATGCTTTTTGTCCATGCTTTTCTGTTGTGAATTGTTTACTGCGGGTCTCCGCCTTGGGATGCGTTTCTTTCGTATCTCTAGCCACGTTGTTTGTTTAACAATCTGTAAGTGCACACACGTGATTTATATTGACTGCTCGTCACCATTCCCATTGGTTTATAGTATTGGTTATTAGTCCCTCTTAGCTCATGGTGGTGCCCTGTTAGTTACATTTGTTTGAGAATTATCGTAGGGATTATTAATAATTCTTTTGATGTCAATAATTGAATTCCACACTATTAACCCAATATGACCCCCTGCCCCTCCCAATAATAGTTGAGTGGTGAAATCTTTTATTTGCAACTAATGGAAAGAAGTGACCATGTTTTGAGTGTTAAAAAGTGACATAGGGTTGCTGTATATGGCTCTGGCAGAGGCAGCGACCTGTCAATCAATGCAGACCCTTTCAGAAGCAGAGGTGGTTGCCTTGGTCTTATGATTCAGTTCAAACATAACTGGCTGTAACAGCGTGATATGATTCTACACATAAAGAAGAACCGCATGTGGATAAAA
Source organism: Pungitius pungitius (assembly GCF_949316345.1). Lineage (NCBI taxonomy): Eukaryota > Metazoa > Chordata > Actinopteri > Perciformes > Gasterosteidae > Pungitius > Pungitius pungitius. The sequence goes on along the minus strand of NC_084918.1, from coordinate 15,078,828 downwards.
CTTTGACTATATGCAAAGGCAATGGTGACATTTGCCTAGCTAGCCATGAAGATGACACACAGATGCACCTCTCTGTCTATTTGCATGTTTTAGGGTAAGATTTGTTTTTGTCTTTGTTGCGTTACTTTGGTAGTCAACATAGAAGCTAAAACATTGCTTGAGTCAGATTATTAACAAACCCACTGACCTGACATGACCACCATTATCTAAGTAGGAAATGGGGGCGAATCCCTATCTAATATTTGGTACAATGTTTAGTGTCAAAGGAAAATCATTATTCATATTCATCGTTATGTAAGAGCTGCTGCTGTGGGGAAGGATGGGGGGGGGGGGGTGTTTGCTGACCTCAGCACGAGGACAGAGTATGGTGAGACAGACTGGAGCAGCTATCAGTCTGACAGATGAACTTTACCACACACACACACACACACACACACACACACAGTAGCTGCATGTGGACAAATGCACATGCAGCCAGATAGTACACACTAACACATACAAGCACTCCCTTCATCGGACACACACACACACACACACACACACACACACACACACACACACACACACACACACACACACACACACACACACACACACACACACACACACACACACACACACACACACACACACACACACACACACACACACACACACACATGTTGTGGAAGGGGCACTGAAGCACTGTGAGGACAGGCAGCTGATTCAGGATCAGTACAAGAGGTGGTGCAGGGGTCAGTGCTCTACTGCTGCGGCATTTCAGTAGAGATGCTGAAAATACATTAAGAAGTAAAAGTAAAATCCAGACTTTTCTACAAAATGTTTCTTCTTTTATATGTCATGTCTCATCTAGTTTGGCCACAACGGAGCCTGTAAAATAACCTTCAATGAATAACAGCAGAGGTTGTGAGCAGTACAAATGTTGACAGTTTGGTATTTATGGCACAGATGTATTTTCTGTGTGGCCACAGTGAACAATGTTCCAAATAAATGATAATATAAATTCAACTTGTGTTTTCCCTCACATTAACCGCGTCGTACCGGTCTCAAAGTGGACGTTAGACTTCAACGTGACCTTCGTTGGTCAGCTGTCCTCGTCTAGCGCTCCCCGTCCTCGTACGCGGCCGTGGGCCAGTGGGCGTCCTCACGCTGACCCGACCCCAGCGGGTTCCTCTGGCCTACTCCCCTCTTTGCCAAATGGGATAGATGAACCGCGTCAGCCGGGTCAAGGGCTCCACGGGCCTATGAGTCTGGTGGATTTACTGCCCCCCCCCCCCCCCCCCCTTCAAGGTTCTGCCCGTCCAAAGTCCATCAGCTCATGATTCTGTACTATGGGACATTTGGGTGAAACTGTTATGCAAGAAGTCTATTTCTGGGGGTGATAAATGTTATTGTTATTGTAAACTTTAGACTTTACACTATGAAATGACCTCCAGGCAGAATAACTACCACATGACTGATTTAATCATAACGGCTACATCCAATGAGGTCGCCAGCATGGAGGCGTGGAAATGAGAAAAATTGCATCAAAGTGACTTGTGCGTTAACTTTATACGGGAACATACCATATAGTCGTCCTAAAGAACAAACTTCCAGCAAGACTTCCACTTTGATGATCACTGTCCCGTGAGCCTCCCACTGAACAGGGCTGTGTTCCGTATGATTCACTTCCTTGGAGCGTGACCTGGGACGAGTGAGCAGGAGACGGATGTCCTCCCGCTGACCCCCGCCTCCCCCTGCTCCTCCAGCCGGTACGGACAAACAAACCTCCTCTGGAGAGGACCAGTGGCCCGGTGACGCTGCCTTGCACAGGGCGGTGAGAGCTTAGGTAATCCCTCATATCTACCCCAATGCATCATGGGATACGCGGTGGCCCCTTGTACAATGCATGTATTGAGTGGACATTGCGCATCCTGAGCGCAGAGATTGATTTTGCAATTGGTTATGTGTGAATAATAAATTAATAATAAAAAAGAAATATTTAATAATAAACTGAATGAATGAGGATTTTAAAAACAAGCTGTGTTGTAGGTGAATAATCCACTTGATAAGAAGACTAATTTGACCATCTTTGAGTTCACAAAGGTCTGTTGCAATGGTCAACATGGTATGACAGTCGGGTTCTTTTAGAGAAAACGGGTAAAAAACATCATACATATATTGTATGAAGTGGCTCTACCAGGATATGATTTGTATCGGTGCCAGTCCCAGCATACAAACAGCATTAGCACGCCGCGCTTCCACCACAATGACCGTGATGCTCAGTGAGGGACCGACGGAGCTAGTTCACCGGGAGCGTGATGTGCATTGACAGGCGGTGCAGAAGAAAGGTGCATCAGATGTGACAACGCCTCTGTAGGCACGTGTGTGTGTGTGTGTGTGTGTGTGTGTGTGTGTGTGTGTGCGAGAGGCCGGTGGTTGATGGGCCCTGCAGGTGTCGATAACAACACACACTGCCTGTGAATCTTTCTTTGAATCAGAGGCGATCATGTCATCGCACTCCACACCTCCTCGTCCTCGCCTGGGAACAACTCGGCTCGTCTGTCTGGGCGAGAGAGGAAAACAACACCGAGGCGACTCTCCTCACACCCTCGCTTTCTTCTGACCTTCAACGCGGTTTCCTTTTTTTTTTTTTTTTTGCCAACGGCGTGATTAAGAAGTTGAGATTGCCTGCAACTAACGTCCCCGTGTGGGGATGACGGAGTTGCAGCCAACAGGTCAACCGGGTAATTGGACCGGTCCGCTTGGCAGCCAGAAGACGGGCGTTGTCTGAGAGAAGCTCATCTACACGGATTTATGTTCCATTTATTAAGTTGGTTAATGCGGTTATCAATTTTGGGTGAATAAAGTTCCCGCTCTCCCGGTGTCATGCGTACCCTGGCCCTTCACACGACCCCTCCCTTCCTGTGGATTTGGGGGGGGGGGGGGTTGCCCTTATTTCCACAGCAGGCCTCACTGTCACAGCCGGCATCAGGCACTCTGCACAAGAGGAACCGTCCACACTGCTCCCCACGTGGCAGTGAAGAGGGAGGCGCTCGTCACACACACACACACACCTTCATGTGGGAGAGGAGCGTTTTCTGTCATCAGCGAGGGAGGAATTAGGGTCTTTTCGGCTCGGGGATTAAACGTGCATCTTGGATATATAAAAAGGAGATTTATTTTCCACCAAATCGCTTCTTAAAACAGGATGACAGCGCGGGTTTAGCGTCTTTTACACAAATGGCGGTGTCCTCGGCAGAGTGCATGTGTGTACACATATGTTGGGTTAGGGGCCATGAGGGACTGTTCAAAGGAGGACACAAGTGCAGAACTGTTATTTCTAATACACACAAAGTGCCCATTAGTGCGATCAGGCTGCACGGTGATCTGTGAACAGGGCAAGCTGCTGAGGATGGACAGGATATTCTTATTAAGGTTATTTACAAGCTAGAACCTGGTCTGTTCAGCTTTGTGCTGTTAGCTGTGGAAGCACAATGAGAGCAAGGAATTAGAGAGCCACATCTCTTGAGACACACATGGACAACAAAGCTGATTTTAATGTTATTCTAAATGCCGTTTATCAGGGAAGCCGAGGATGCCGTCGGATGTGGAAGAGAAGCTATAAAGAAAACGTAGAGCTGGCCAACAACTCAAGGAGTGGCACAATTCTCCTTTGTTTGCTCCTGTATTTTTATTTCAAGCCGCAGCGTGAGGGTGATAAATACTAGAGGAATAAATAAAATCGGTTTGGCAAGAACGACACCTCTCCGAAGCCCCAAAAGGGTGGTCTCCCCTGGACACACAATAATCTCCAAGCTTTACATTGTAAAGAATATCCACTGCCCCGATGAGGAAAGCCGGATAAGGATACCTCTGAAAAAGGGATGAATAGTGCACATAATATGAAAAGAACAGGCTGCAAACGGGGTAAATGAGAAGCAGCAGAGCAGAGCTTTAGTTCAGCTGGTTTAGAAGCACAAAGAGAAACCCAACAGCAGGCAGGCGTGTGTTAAAGATCGCTTTATTAGCACAGGCAGACAACAGAGAGGCAAGTCAATCAAAGACGAAACACACAACAGGAAGTCAAATAAGAAAAGCACATGTTCAGGTGGGTGGAGAATCAGTTTGTAGCTTAATGGGAGAAGGTTGGTACGTTACTACACCTCCATTACACAGGGACATGCTCGGTCACCACGCATGCGAGGTCCACTGTGGGAGCTAACTTGCTAATGCTAATTAGAAGCCTTGCTTACTAACGGACACATTTCATTTCATTCTAAATCAACCCTTGTAAGTGATCGGTATTTATTTTCTCCTTGTACTTGGTGTCGTTTGCTGGTGGCTGGTTCTACGGACGGCCCAAATGGGCGGAGGGAATCGTTGTGTTTCCTTGGATTCAGGCGTAAGTATTGTTAAACACGGGGACACTGGGAGGTCAACTGGCAATCGTTGCAACTTCAGCCTATAGTTCCAATTTTAAAGGTATGCCAACATATGTAATGTAACAAATGTAGTGAGTATACTCAGTATACATAGGAATAAATGAATAGATATTTAGCATTTTTAATAGAGGTAGACTTCCATGACTTGGTCGCTTTAGCTTCTCCCCCTACGCAGCTGAAGGTGGATGGAGAGTGACCGTTTGAAGGCTCACAGAGATCTACCAAGAGAGGTGATCATCAAAGACGGAGTTAAAAGATTTTCACTGAAGAGCAGAAAAACTAAATTGACAAAAATAGAAATAGTCCTGGGGTGAATTGAAATGCAAGTCTGATTTTTCTCTTTTGGACTCCGGTCGCTGGGTGTTGACGGATGGAGCTGCCGGCGCTGGCCACTCAGTCTGATAGCTTTCAGACAGGAGGGCGGGGGGGCTGGCTGCTGGGCGGTGTCTGTGTGTGTGTGTGTGTGTGTGTGTGTGTGAGGACATGAGCTTATAAACTTTTACTGCCTGCTCAGTGTGGCAATGAGACAGAGAAACTAAAGGGGCTACAGATGTGCGCAATGCTGACGGTTTATGCCACAATCGGCTTAAAATATATATACGCAACGTACTTTTGTAAATATTGGACACGCGATTTGTAAAGGAATTACTGCACACGTAGACTCAAGAAAAAGAGGTTATTTCAGTCGAACCTAGAAAGGAGTTTTGGGTTTGTCCCAAAGAGACCGATTCGCTGCGGTCCAACGCAGCGTGGGGAGGAGGAGGGGGGGCAGGGGGGGGCGCATCCACCAGTGTGCACGTTAAACGAAGTTTGCGTGATCTACCGTGAGTGAAAGTAATGCGGCATCTCATCATCATGTCCGTGTTGCACAGGGTGAGGGGGCTAGGTGCACAGAAGCGGAAGCACAGCTGATCGACGATCGTCATGGCGACGGTCTAGTCCTCTGAAGCATGGGGACCGGGGAAACCAAGGGGGGGGGTTGAAAAATCAAAAGAACGGAAAAAGTTTAAAGTGTAATTAAAATTATAAAAAAAGAGAAACGGTATCACAGGTGCATTGATGAAGGAAAGAATAAAAGTGGCATGAATGAATAAAAATGAGCATATATTAAAAAAGTAAAGGAACTCAAATGAGGAAAAGATGAGGGGGGGGGAAACAGGAAGAAAGCAAGTTAGTAAAGCTGTCATAAAATCAACTCATTAAACAACATGCAATGCACCAGGTATCTTATTCTGAAAGTCACATGCTGGATTTGACCTGGTTAAGTATAGCGCCCTCCAGAATTATTGGCACCGTTTTATAAAACCGACTGAGAAAATGTCTTTGAAATGTCTTTGTCATCCTCGTGGTCTTTCTATCAAAATAGTTACAAAAATAATGACTTTTCATTGAAGTGAATTTGTTTAAAGGAAAATAAGTCTGAAGGTTGAATTTGAATAAACATTTTTGGCACCCCACTGACGTGTAATTAGGTGTTCTTTTCATTTTCAAGACGACATGTTTGATTAGGAACTTTCAAGTGTTCAACCATGACTTCCTGTTTCACTGGGGTATGAATATGAGAGGACACACGTCAAATTGAAGAGTTGTGAATATTTTCAATGAAAATGAAGAATGAAAAATCAAGACATTTTTTCTTTTCTTGCTCATTTTTACTAAGCGGCGCCAATAATTGTGAAGGACACTGTACACCGGTCATTACATGCCGTGCAGAAGCATCATGCAGCATCCAAAAACAAACACACACACATCTGCATGTGCTCTGTCAGGCTCGGCCTCGAGCTCTCAACCATCTAACCCAGTTACTACGTATGCAGCCTGCCTCCTCCCCCAGGGGCGCGCTGCAACAGCAGTGAACAATGAATCCAACGCACCCCGACGAGCCAGATGCTCTGCGGACTGAAGGAGGACCACTAAACATCCCTTCCTTCACACCTCGAGCTGCACCTTTCTGTCGAGACCCAAGTTCTCCCCCCCCCCCCCTGAGTGAGTACAAAGGCCCATTTTCTGACCTGTAGGCGGGGTGGGCGGGGCATCCCCACTAATGTAATGGTAGGAGAAACGCTTCCAGATGAACACACGTACGCGCGTGGCAGCTGGGAACTCCGTAACCTTGGTGATGAGCAGCAAATGCCATGCAAACAGTATTTACATGCTGGCTTCTTCCAGTCCACAGTGCACTGCTATGTGATGTCACCCATTGCTCTGTGAACGGCTTTTTTGAAGCCTGTGGTTTGGCCCTCAGGAGCCAAGTACAACCAAACACTAAATGCAACAGGCTCCATTTCATTCAGCTTAGAGTGGAGAGCTCACACACAGATTCATGCAGTTGGAAATGGAACAGTTGCATGTTAAAGCTGAGAGAGGAGAAGGGGCGGGGGGGGGGGGGAGACCAGACTGTTGTTTTTCAATAGTCTGATTCCCAAGACATGCACACACACACACACACACACACACACACACACACACACACACACACACACACACACACACACACACACACACACACACACACACACACACACACACACACACACACACACACACACACACACACACACACACACACACACACACACACACACACACACACACACACACACACACTAGAAGCAGACAGCCAGAGGGGCAGACGGAGATTGTGTTCATTAGAAACAATACACATTAGTCTCTAGAGCGCCATCCTTTCTCTGTGGCTCATTATCTCCAATGACGGATAACAATAAAACAATGTATTCAGATCAAAGGCAGAGAAATGATGGCATACAAGCCTCATTCCATTTACGAATAGGAGTCGATGCCATCAGGGCGACAATGTGAAAATCACCAGTTGTCAAATTTAGATTCCTTTTCAAGAGTGATTATGCAAATTACTTCTGGTTTAAAAAGAAGTCTTCACTGCTTATCTCTCGTAGCTGGCTGTAGAAAGGCAGCCGTGTAGAAATGAAATGGGTGTCGCATTATACAGAATTTACAGGTTTTATATGACACAGTAAATCTATGAAATATAGTTCTGAACTCATTTGAATTGATCCCGAAAACCAATATTGGTTGGATCAGAGCATTATTTTTCTTAACAAGAACGTGAAAGAAGAAATTTGCTCCTGAGTTCACTGTAAAAAGAAAACCTGACTTCATATTTTCTGATCTATTAACTGCACCGAATAGACGGAGGGATGTTAAAGAGCCATGAGAGCAGCTAACATCCTGCTCTGAGAGTACTACGGGGACACACACACTCACACACACACTCACAGGATGGAACTTGGAGAACAAAGAGCAGGCCGTGATTGGCCAATGAGAAAACCAAGCAGCCTTAACCGGAAGGGGAATTGTTGGATGCGTCTTACCAGGCTTTTGCACCCCATGAGCTTCCTGCTCGCCATTCTCCATCGTCACACCCGTGTCTGCACAGCAAACACACACACACACACAGACACACAAAGCAAAACACATTACCACCCATCAGGCTGGTGTCAGTAGATCCAGTGCATGGTGTCAGTTTTGTGCGGAGAATAAATGGCAGATGTAGTCGTGTCAGATGCAGGTGTGTAACGCGGCGTGTTAGAGGGCGCCTCGCTGGACGAGCTCGTTAGTATCACACCGGCCTGTGTAGTCAGACGGGGGGGGGGGGGGGGGGCACATATTCACTGCTGATACCGTCTAACATCGGACTGCTGAGTCACACACACACACACACACACACACACACACACACACACACTGAGGGCGACTATGGGGGAGCGGATAGGACGGCCGTCCTCTGATCGGAAGATTGACGAACAATCAATAAATCACTCAAACATTCATTTAATATACCGTTTAGCTCTGGTTCCCCCATGCATTAATCATGCACACAGCTGACTGATCAGTTGTTGTTGTTCATGGCTACAAAACAAGGACCATTCTGCGGTCAGTGCGTGCAAAAACGTGCACAGTACACACAAATGCACGTATTAACATGCAGGCGGGCAAAAGCCCTCAAACCACATGTATCATCAACACACACACAGAAGGAATGAGTTATTACTGTCCACACAAGAACATGGAACTTCATGGATCAAAAACACAGGACACCCAGCACAGTGCACGCTGCGTGCACATTAGGGTACCACACCAACAACTCAGAACAGAAACAAAAACAAGCGCTCCCTGTTCTGCTGACGGCGAGACGAGGACAGACCGAGGACAACGCCTCGTCCTGCGGTCCTGGCAGTCTGCACGTCAGCACGTCTGCGCCTGTCCAAAGCGCACGGCGTGCCACGGCGATCACCAGCCACACGCGCCCACGGCCCGTCCCACGGCTCGCTGTCACCGACCCGAGACCCAGACAGTCTGACCAAAGTGTTGGGCCCGAAAGCAGAGTCAGCCCCGGCTAGCTGTCACTTCCTTTCATGTTTGTGTTCACTCAGCTGTGTATCCGTCGATGTGCTGACACACACTCCTACTAACAGCAGCGTGGGCCTCTTTCTAAGGCTTACATGATATATAACAATATATATATATATTCTATATTTTCTATAACCCGAGATGGTAAGTGTAAGTGTGATGGTAAGATGAGTCAGCCCATCCACTGAATGTTGCTATGGTAACGCTGTCAGCCTTCGGACGGACATGTCCTAATTGGCGTCAACCAGTACCTGTGGCATTGAAGAAGCCATTAGCTATCCAGTGACACACAGCTGTTGGCTGTTGTTCCCCTGAGGCTCAATGGCACCGCGGCAGAAACAACAACAAACCCTCACCAGGCCGGTGTTACATTACAGTGTTTTGGAATCGGAACGCAATGTGTTTCAGGATTTTATTATCGGTTTAAGTTCAGATGGAACGATTTTGACCCGGATGACCTTTGCAGAAAGCGACCCCGTGCTCCCCGGGCTCCACCGCGTCCGTCTCACCTGCCCTGGTGTCGTCGTTGTCCAGCAGGGGCACGTAGTCCGTCTTCCCCACCGTCTCCCCCACCTGGTCGTCGAAGGGCTCCGCCTCCTGCTGGGCCACAAAGTCCTTCTCCACCAGGTCCTCCGGGCCCGGCTGGGGAGTGATATCCGTCAGCGCGTCGCTCAGACTCAGGTCTAACTCCGCCATGGCTGCAGACAAGCGCAGACGGAGAGAACAGTGAGCGGGCCATCACACCTCAAACAACTCATTTGCAGGCCCTCGTGCTGCAGTGAACAACGGTGAAACCAATCAGAAAAAGAGTCCATAACGGACAGGTTTTACAAAACACTTGTCTCCCCTCAACTATGTGAGTTTATGGAGCTTTCAGTCATAAATGTGGAACAAAAATATAATGCTTTATGTAGTATGGCAGATTAGGCATTGCCATGATCTCCCCCGAGGCCTGTAGAGTAGAACAATGTTTCCCCGAGGTTTATAGCTTTGGGAGGGAGGGGGAGGACATGGAGCAGTAAAGATGAAAGAAGTGGAGCTGAGCCAAGGAGGGTTCCAGAAATGGAATGAGAGATAAGGGGTTAAAGGAAGTGAGACAGCAAAATATGTTTTAATCCAAACCCCACGACGACAGCATGGGGTCAGGGCAGCCTCCTTCCTGCTGGAACACACACACACACGCACGCACACACACCCTGTGGTGTGTAGAACCCACGTGTAATGCTGCTTACCACCACAAAGAGGCACAGTTACATCAGGGAGTTTGCTATGTGAAAGAGTTGCAAGACTTGGTGCAACAAAATAGCATAATATGTAGCTACATATAGACAAACACGCACAGACAGAGAGCAGGCATCAGCTGGTCTGGGCGTTCAGATGACCAGCAGCCACCAGGGACTTTGATGAGTCATGGCGTGTCATCTTCTAACTAGGATTTGAGATTATGTTGGGCGCCAGCAGAAGCCCTCCTCCTTCTGCTCTTCTCCATCTTTACCTTTCCCTTCTCATGGTCTGAGGAGGACCCTCTGCCCCGCGTCGGTTTCCTCCAACTGTCAAAGACAACTCCACGGCCCCCCCTGCTGGAGTATCTGCTCATTACCGCACAAGAACACCACATTCTGCGTGTGCTACTCATCACCTTCTGGGTGACCGCGGCGCATGGAGTAGAGTGGGCGCGCCCGTCACCGCAGGGCTGATGGTTCGATGTCCCGTGTCCAAGTGTCCCTGAGCAAGACACCCAACACCTAACCGCTAAGTAGGTGTGGGTGTGAAAAGACTGACCCCATCGTGGAGGACTGTGAGGCAGGTCTCAGATTATCCCGTGATACAGCGCTGATACTCTCGTCACAGTATCAATGACAAATAGAAGGGGAGCGTCTCACCTGGGCTAAACAGTTTTTTTTTTATCTTCCAAATGTTGCTAGGCAACCACATAATGAGCGTTCGCTTGACCCACACCATCTACTATCGGCTAGAGACGAACCGCAGTCAAATCCTCATCTGTCCTCGGGCAAGGCTCTTGACCCTAAATACATCCCATAGCACGAGAAAACGTCTATTTAAATAACTATGAGAAGAGTTTAAATTAACGATCATTGTGTCAATAACCACAAATACGTCTCCTGCTGGTTTGACATTTCGATGCAGCTCATTTATGATAACCCTAACCCACAACACACCATCTTATTTTCCTTATTTTAAAATGATAGGTGCTAAATGAAGGGAAGCTGTAGAACTCCTTATTTCAAAAAGAGTCAACAACAACCGATTGAAGCCTTTATTACCTTTAATATTCAGGCTACAGTTTGTCAGCAGGAAAAAACACTGGCCTGGCTATGAGCCACGCAACTCTGAGTCAGTCAGTAGGTCCGTCACTCGGAGCAGGAGGGTGTTTCTGAGGCAGGCCCATAAATACACTGCTGGGGAATCAGCAGGCTAAATGTGCCCCCGGTGGTCAGACCAGGGTGTGCCGCCTGCTGCCTCCAACCGCAAAGCCACAATGGTCACAAACGCTGCCCCCATTTCCATATTTAACCCCACTTCATCGGTGTGTGTTCAGCACACACTGCGCCAGCTGCACAGGAGGCTGATCCATGCCGCACGGTCCAGCAGCTGTGACGGGTCCCCACTCTGTTCCAACCAGAGTGGGGACCCGTCACAGCTGCTTTGGGAGGTAAAGGGGTTTGTCCCTTCTGATCCTACAGCGAGGTCTTCATTTCAAGTGGCAAATGGATTGTATTTGTACGTTTCTTTTTGAGTCTCCTGACTAAAAGCTCGTTGACACCACATGAGGAGCTACCATACACTGTACAACTAGCCCGTCAGTAGCTAAATTCACACACACACCGTAGTCACTGTTAGAGTTGCAACCCTCCACTCACTCAGTCACCAGTTCAGCGAGGTGCCGTAGTTTGAGCCGAGCTCCTGTTTTCAGAGTTGGGTTTGGCCACTCGGAAATATCCTGGATTCCACACAGGAAGGAAATCCAGAGAGGAGGCCGATGCTATTGTGTTTAGTCTGTGTGTGTGTGTGTGCGCGGGCGGGGGCGGCGTGGTGTGTGTGTGTAGATTAATCATGTGTGTTGGCAGGTGTGATGGCCTCTCTGTTGGCCCTTCCAGCCAGAAGAGTAATGGTTTTTGATTTAGTGGTATTAATTTACTGACTGTTAAATTCATCTTTTTCTCGATTTACAAACTCAAAAAATGATCATTTGACCAATCACGTAGTTACATTTTAATAACTGCAAAAAAAAAAAAAAAAAGGTTCTTAATCGTCCACATGCAGGTGCAGTATTTTGCTTGTACGACGGCACAATGTAAAGGTCGTGGAGGGTCAGGAGGAGCCTGGAGGACACAGAGAAAAGAAGAAATCACCCTGACCTAGAGCTGAACTCACAACTACCATTTGTGAATCATTTACCTTCACATTACACCCGACGTGGAGCTTGTGGGCCTGGCCCTGGACTCGTACCGCTCGTAAACTGGGACTCAAATAGTGGAAATTCATTTCAGCATTTAGGAAGCCAACCCCTGTTTATCAAAATGATTTTATTGGAGATACGCCGAGAGGCAGAACTAGGATTGTGCTTATGCTGGCAGACGGAGCGAGCGAGGTCAGTACAGGAGGACAGGAAGTGACGATATGTGATAAGCAATATGTTGATTTAATGCAGCTCTTCTGAATACAAGAAATGAAATATCTTTTTCTCTTTGGAAAACTGAAAATGAAACACCAAATTGAAAGCTTCAGAGGGCTTGTTCAAACTAATACCAGAGCTGAAGAGCTGTTTGTCATTTGTTTGTTGGAAGATCGATTTTACAGCTGCAATGTTATCCTAAATATTATCTGTGAACGCACATAATGGGATATTAAATAAAGCCACACAAAAATATAAAGGCACTGGCTCAGGTGTCATTAGGAGTGTAGTGTGTGTGGCGGTATCAACATGGGGTGTGACAGAAAAAAAAAGTTCAGGAAAGCTGGCCTCTGATGTCACTTTCTAAGAGAGGCGGGACACTTCCTCCAAGTGCTCAGCTTACTGCGTTACCATGCCAGTGTGTGTGTGTGTGTGTGTGTGTGACTGCATGAGAGCTGGCACGGACTGCTGCATGAAAGCTTCTCTTATTCCTCCATTATGCAGGAACCTATCTTTAAATATGAATGGAAGACGGCAGACTGTGTGCACGTCCTACTGACCCCAAGGACGACTCTTTATGTAGTGAGCGTGCGTGTCTGTGTTTGAGACTATTTCCTGTTGTTCTCTCTAAAGGCGCACTTCTGTTTTCTGTTACAGCTGATCTACAGAGACAGCTGACAAGGGACTTTTAGCCAGTTTCTCTCTCTCACCAGCGCACACACACACACACACACTTTCTGGCTTGTACACGTACCTTCAAATATTACAAAGAAAGACAAACAATAAGTAAAAACAAACCTTATGTCATAGGACTTTTTTCGATAGATTTCAACTGAAAACGTCTACCACATAAGAATTTGATCTCAGATTTTTCAATACATCTGTTATAATCCTCTCAAATGTAAAGGATCCCTCAGAGTCGGCTTCATTATGATGGAGAAAATGTGTAAAAAGAGATCACCCTCATCCAGTAGTTCAAGGCTTTTGGCTGAAATATCGTCACACAGGAGGTCAGATGCCTTCAATCCATAACTCACAGAACTAGTTCATACATTGACAAAGTTTTGTTGACACCCAACATGGATATCATGCTATAGGTAGCTTAGAAGTGAGATCTGGAAATACTTTGGGTACAAAGTATTTATCATTTAATGCATTTATTTGGTCTCAAAAAGAGGACGTCTGCTTGGTCTTGTGTTGAACTTGCTGATGTTTGACTGATAGGAAAGTTGTTGTCAAGCTAACACAGCTACAGGCTGCCATCTCTCAGGGTTTCCCCGTGTGACAAACACGCTTTTACAGGTTTACACACACTCACGTCTCACATCCAATGTCCCACGCCAAAAAAAACAATGCACGCTGGTTTATCTCAATCATCAAATAATACAATAAAGGGGAGAAATTGGCCTTAAATTATGTGTCCATCTTTAATGTACCCAACCCACATTGCTTTAGGATTTTTTCCACCTCAAACACATCTGTAAAATGATGTAATTCATACTTATGGAATAACGATGTGGTCATATACGGACAATAGGCCTACATAGCCGTGTATAATCAAAGCTAGGATTTTACCATCGTAATAACCAGGTAGCAATCATATAGAAGTGTGTCTGGGGCATCGGTTTAACACAACAACTTTCTTCTGCTATCGTTTCTCCCCCATTTGATTTGACGGTATTGAGTTAGTGGGCATGTCTGGGAAAGACTATACATGTTTTGTATCTGGAACCAGAAAGGCAGGGACGACATTTACATGCCCCTCCCCCTCTGTTAGTTTACACGAAAGCAGAAGTGGGGCAGGGCGGGACGAGGTTATCTGATCCCTGTTCACACCCTGTAAAGCATGTGGAGGAGCCCTTTTATCAAAAGAACCTTCGCACACCTTCTGTTGAGCAACTGGAATCATTCCCCAGTACAATATACAAGTTCTGTTTCACCAAAACAGAGGAAAGAGCAGCCAGCAGCACCGGCAGGCAAAGTGAAGTCGTTACTCGTTATCCAGCTGATCACGCTAGCGTTAGCTCGCTAATAACTTCAGTAAAGCAGTTAGCAAGACTAAAGACACGGTTTTATTTACTCACTACTTTTTTTGCACGATTCATTTTTCAATTTACTGTGGGTTATACCAGTGATTCTAAACCATAGGCCCCCGATGGGGCCGTGAGCGCCACCTAGAGGGCCGCAAAACACTTTCAATTTGTACCCGCAGGCCGCACAGGTTCACACGTTTGTGTGATTCACATAACAAATAAAGAGCAGACATTGTGGTTATTTATTTCCATGGTGGATGGCGGAACTGTCTTTACGGAGATAAGCCACGCCCCCTTCCAGTCGCGTCGCCGGACGCGAATGAAACAAAATAACCACTGCTAGTCGGGCGAGTAAAGCGTGGCAAAAACTGGAGGTTTGGTGTGAACGCAGAATAACGCTCTCCAACGAAGCATTGGAGCCGAGCCGTCTGTATCAGGTTTTTGCTTGTTAAAATAAAATGACAAAATAAAAAAAAGTTTATCATTTTATTCAGTCATTCAATACTCCATCAAATGTCCAGTCAGAATACTACAACCTTGAATAATTTCAATTAGTTAATCCAAGACAGTGTTAATATTTGAAGAGGCCCCGGGCCACTTTGTTCTTAAAAGGTTGGGCCCCAAGGTCAAAAGGACTAAGAACCTGTGGGTTATGCGGTAGTTGATGTTATGCCTGTGACACAGTGATCCATTAAACTAGCATGGCTAACTAAGAAGCCTCTAATGCTAATTCATCTCTTAGAACATGGCTATTTTTTTAGATGTGGTGTAAACATTTACTGGCACTACAATGAAAGTTATAATTGAATGAATAAGCTTTTAAGTTAACATGGGAGTGTGTGCGTCTGAGTGTAGTGTAGAGAGCAAGTTCTGACGTTAACATTTTTTCTGATTAGTATTTCTTTTTTTAAGGAGTAACCTTTACTTTCTGAAGTATTTTGCAATGTGAATTTTCAGTTCTGTTTTAGAATAAAGGGTTGGAATTTAAAGATTTGTAATGCTGTTTTTTTTAAATCAGATTCCAAAGAAACCAAAGCCTCATCAAATTCAACATATGCATATTGCAGAGATGTAGCAATTATCTTACCTGTTGAGTCAGACTAGGGCTGTACGGTATAAGATCTGTGACATTCTCACGTACCGTTCATACCGGTGTGACGCTCTTCGGCAGGCGGCAGAGTTTATGTTTACACGTCATCACAGAGCGCCCGGCGGTCGGAGCTAGTTGGCTTACGCGTGTTGAGAGTGAGTCATAGTTAAAACTTTATAACAACAATGAATAACCCACAACAAACTCAGGGTAAAACACCACAACAGCTTGTGACACATAAACAATTGAACACTTATAATTGTGCATTTATAAAAATTACCCCGCCGAACTGCATGCTGGGTACAGCTCACAACAAGAAGTAACTCTGTTGCTACATGACAACACGGAGCGATACAAGAGGAACAACCAGAGACCAGAGATGCACCAACACAACTTGTGCCCAAGAGAGGAGCTGAGTCTGTTTGGAGGGTTTTTGGTTTTGATAAATCAGACGTAACTCACGTTAGAACAAAAAACACTAGCAGCCACAACAAGCTAACAGGCTAACTCGCTAACACACTAACTCGCCGGCCAGTTGCGAGCAAGTTGGCGGAGAGGCGAACAGCTGTTCGGGTAGAGCTGCGAACAGCTGTTCGGGTAGAGCTGCGAACAGCTGTTCGGGTAGAGCTGCGAACAGCTGTTCGGGTAGAGCTGCGAACAGCTGTTCGGGTAGGCTGTTTGCAGCCACAACAAGCTAACACGCTAATTACGAGCAAGTTGGCCAGCAAGAGGTTTTTGGGGTCAATGAATTAACGTGTCTACTTAAAAAAGCAATACCGTGATATTACCGGGATACAGTCACAATGTTTCTTAATACCGTGATATGGATTTTTGGCCATACCCTGCAGCCCTAAGTCAGACAATAAAATGGTAGATCTCTTATATGAGAGCGTGTGTGTGTGTGTGTGTCCTAGATCCTGGGGCCTGTTTCAATAAGGAGGTTCAACCAACTCTGAGTTAAAACTTGAACTCTGAGTTGACTTACCCTGAGATGGGAAACTCTGAGTTTTCGGTTACAGAACAGCTGAAATGAGTTAGTTCAATCAACTCTGAGTTGACCTACTCTGAGTTAAGCGCGTGCACCACAACTATAAAAAGCCATTATCAATGGAGCGCAGATATTACGAGTCACCATGGCAACAGCGCCAGACAAAAAGAGGTCTTCATATTTTTCACCAGCAGAACTGGATGTGCTTATGCAAGCATATGGAGAGTACGAACATATATTTTAAAAAAAAGCAACACGGCTGCAGCGGCGAAGGACAGAGAGTTAGCTTGGGAGAAAATAGCTGCTCGAGTCAATGCGTAAGTTTACATTTGAATTACTGTTATACAGTGTTGTGTGTAATTAATTTCTATGTAATCTAAAAACTGTAATTTAATTCCGTAATTTAAAGTAAAATCTGATGTAATTGCATTAAATGCTGCATAAACTATAAAGCAATTCTGTATAAAACAATAGTGGATTTAACATCAAATTTTAAAAGATATATTTTTTCAAGAATAATTCATGCAATTGTATAATGTTTATTTGAAAGCATTAAAAGTGCAGTTTCTTGTCTCTCCTTGTATTGTTCAAGTGGTTGAAGTTGATATGGGATTTAGAAAGTAATTAGTAATAAGTAGACCAATACTTTCTAGAGATAGTCATTATTACATTAATCTAATTACACTGTTGAAGAAGCCAGTTGTAGTTAGTAATATAAGTGACTTGCCCAACTGTTATAATATCAGAAGTGAAACTGGAAGAAGAGTGTGTTATTCAACCTAATTTTAATTTTCATGTAGGTGCAATCTTGCACATTATTACTGTGGATGGACCTCCTGTTGACATAGTCCGCTTCATTTTCGGAAGGTGCAATGATGGGAATATGTGTGCCATCAATGCATCCAACCACATTCGGAAATCCTAAAAGGAATTCTATTATTAGTTTACTTCCAGGGGTCGCAGCAATATGCTCTTAACTGAACGTCATTTATCAGGTTAGCCTCATTTAAACCGATTTATACATCACTGACCTGCAATCCTGTGAAACTCCTCTTTGATGGCTTTCACGGGTTTGTGCCCAGGAAACAGCACAAAAATTTGGAGAAAGCGCTTAAGAGCGAGGCACACTTTCCATACAACTCTGCAAACAGTAGCCTTACTGATATGTTCTGCATCCCCAATGTTATACAGAAAACTACCATTTGCAAAGAAACGTAATGCAACGCAAAGCATCTGCTCGGATGTTAGAGCACGGCCGCGATGGCTGATGTTTCTGATGTAAGGATGGATGAGATTATGGATGTATCTTAATGACTGTAAAGAAAAACGGTACCGCTCAAATAAAAATGAATATGGATATGACAAAAAATCCACTCTGGGTCTCAAAATCCTCTCCCGACGTAAATGCAACTCCCTACGGATTAATGCAGCCTCTTCATCCACAGGATCGTCCATAAAAGGACATGCCATTTCATTCACTTGATTTGATGCGCTCTGCGTGACTGAAATGTGCGCAATGAATGAATACCGAAAGAATGAATGAGGTGATTAAATACCACTTCCTCTTTAAAAAAGGGGAGGAGACGAAATAAACTCTGGGTTTCCCGAAGAAAACCTGCTCCCGACCAGGTTAGGTTCACAGAGTAAGTTGCCATGGTAACTGACTCTGAGTATAAGTTACCTCTCTTTCTGAAACAGGCTTGACTTACTCTGCTTTCTCAGGCTTAACATACCTCCCATTCTGAAACAGAAAACTCAGAGTTTCCCTCATTTCAGGGTTAACATACTCAGAGTTTTCACTTAACCTCCTTTCTGAAACAGGCCCCAGCTGCCATCGTACTAATCTCAGAGATGCTATCACTGACATTCCTAGCGGGCCATACAGGTTACTTCACCCAGCCCCAAACAATGACAGAGCTTTGTCACACCCTGACACAGACACACAGACACACAGACACACGCAAGAACCACAACAGTACCAGCAGAATTGCACAAGATCACACCTAAACCCCTCAGCGAGTACACAGCACCATGGAGCGACATGTGTAGCAGTGTTAATTTTAGCAGCTACTTTTGATTCTAGTTTTAGTCGACAAAAACTAATTACATTCTAGTCTAGTTTTAGTCACATTTAATAGCCACATTAAACTCCTTTTCTTCCCTTCTCAGGCCCAGGGGCCCCCTGTGTTGCGTCTATAACTGCATAATAGTCTGGCTTACAGTACTTAGGTTGTCCATTAGATATTCCTCATAGGATCGGTCTGTAGCAGGGGTGGGCAAACTTTTGGACTCGCGGGCCACAATGGGTTCTAAAATTTGACAGAGGTGCCGGGGCAGGAACAAATGGATGAAGCGTGTAAGCTGATATAAATGTCATGTGAAAAATCATTACATGATAGGATTTGGCTTTTAACAAGTAGCAAAGCACTTATTTGCAAGGATGTTTAACAAATTTGGATGTAAAGCTCCGGCGACTTCATGAGAACCAGGGACCTAAACGCAGCACTGTTGTCTTTGTCCGTTTACTTGCAATATTTTTGACGTGGCCAACGAAGACGTCTCGGTCCTTTAGTGTTTTCACTGTGAAAATGCTTGTCCCAACAAAAGAGACCCCTTGACGTCCAATCCAACCTACAATCTGTGCAATACATAATTTTTTTGGACTCAAACTCACAGAAGCGTAAAATAGTCGCCAGGGTCCGTATCGGTGCACAAGAACCACCGCTTCGTGGATGATGTCATCATGACGCCGCCGTATGGGGCCGTACTTTGCCCACGTCTCTTAGGTACACGCGAGGGGAAAAAAAGTATTGTGACTTAGTCACCACCAACATTTGTGTCGTTAACGAAAGTTAGAATTGTCTTAGTCATGGGAAAAGGTTGTTAACGAATATTTAACACTATTGTGTGGTTGCTTCCACCTTTATTTAAAAAACTTAAAAGTGTCCTGGCACACCTAAACACACACACACACACACACACACACACAAAGTAGCACACGCTTCTCTCATTACACAGTTCAACCCTTCAATTACTGACTAACATAAATATGTGGAACCTTACGCTATTTAATAAACACACACAAAGCACAGATTTGTATGGTTGTTTATGTAAGTCACTGACGTTAAATTCACCATGAGACTTTGCAGGCTACTTAGACTTTCAGGGATTAGAGGTTTCAGAAAAAGAGAATGCCCCACGGGCATCTACTTTGTTGTAGAAAACAGGGAGTGGCATCAGAAACAGGTGTGTGTGCGAGAGCGAGAGATATGTAATTAGTTTCAGGACAATGACTGTGCAGGTGCTTGTTAAGGCAATGGCCGTGTGTGTGTGTGTGTGTGTGTATTAATCTAGCAATGTGCTCTCTACGTGAAGGGACCGTCTCTGTTGTGTGTACTTGCACTTTAAATGTCAGACATTAGTCATTAGTCCCACAGTGACAGTTACTGTCAAAGAGGACTCATCAAACGAGATTTTGCTCATTGCATCAAAGAAAACTGCTTTTGAATTGCATTATGGGAAAGGTATGATCCGGTGTTTTGGAGAAAACCAGGGTCTTAAAGACAAGTAGACTTGGCGTGGTGTCCCTCCCCATTTGGAATCCACAGAGAGCAACAGGGGAGACGTACTGGTGTAGGCCAACCCAGAATCTAGCATTGTCTCTGCAACACGCTAATAATAGAACAAGAATAAGCTCTGTGGACAACACACGTTGTCTGAAGACTTCAAGACACCAGCCCTACGTTAAAGATGAGGCTTAATGTCCTCTATAGTCTCATTTAGACGCTTGTTAGCAAACGTCTTTATGAAGACACTCAAAAACGCCTAAATTAGTATTTACTGATGCACTTTATGTTATAAGGCCAAACAATAAAAGGTAAGCTTGTGTTCATTACACCTACACACCTAATTAATGGCCTTTAAACAGAAGCAGGGGTAAAAAGATGACTCATTTCCTGGTTTTAGGACGCATTCCTTTAGGATTATGTGTACAATTTTATAAACTGTTCAATCATGTCAATGCATTTTATAATGTCAGAATTCTGAGCAGGATGTGCGGGGTTTTAGACGTGCGAGTCACTAGGCGCATTGACGATACGTCAAGTTCACCAGGGTCATGTATCAAAGAATCAAACTGGTTTTCGATTAGTGGCTTCTCTCTCAGATATTAGGGACATGAGTTTAGTAAGTGTTCATGATGGGGCCAGGCTGCCGAACACGTCACAATGCAAACACACACACTTAGGCAAGTGGAACCCTTCATTCCCATTCAACCATCTCCTCCGGGTGCGACTGGGACCGAAGTAGATCGATGGCGGAGTCGTACAAGCTGTCGAGACTCTATGCTGATAAACATGGGCCGTTATGTCCCATCATTATCTGCATGGACATGTCATGAATAGTACAGACATAACAGATGTGTGTGAGATCATTATGTAATAGCATATTCTTATGCGTGACATCCCACATGTAGTACATAATGCATGCCGTGTGCAGATTAATATTGCAGAGGCTGTTTCCGTCTGGAAGGGCTTTTCCCTGTAACGTTGGGAAGCACTCCCAATATTTGCTGCAACCATGCGTGTGTGTGTGTGTGTGTGTGTGTGTGTGTGTGTGTGAGTGGGAAAAGTACACAGTGCATTTCTGGAGTCATTAAACCTGAACATTTTGCAATTACAACTGCCATTTCAGATGGAAAGTCTTTTTAAAAAAATCTTATCTCAAGGGTTTTCTTCTTAATCAGCTTTAGGAATTCCTAATCAGCAGCGATGTGAAATCCAAATATCTCCCAAAATCTGTCAACTAGCTGGCTGCCTGCTGGAGGAGACGATGATCGATGTGAGGAAAAGGATGGTGTTCGGGAGGAAGGGCGTTCAGGGGAGAGGAGAGAAGCCTGAGGGAGTGGACGTGACGTAGGATGAAAAAAAGAAGCGAAACAACACAAAATAACTCCTGCTGTGGATTTATTCAAGATGTATTCTCTTTATCAATCAGGCCACACATCGGTTCTTCTAGAACAGTTGGATGGACTCCAAATAAAGACATTTCATTGCCATAAACAGACAAAAAGAGCGTTACGAGCACAGGTCTCTTTTAAAAGGACCAGTCGGGTGAGACTAACTTGACGAACACTTTCAATTCTTCAAATTACTTTCAGGAAGTAGCAAATGCATTGATTTAAAATGTCATTTCATGCACTAAAATGTCTCTAAATTGTGTTACCCATGCCGTCTTGATTTTTGTGTGTGTGGGTGCTGCTATGCTCCGTGCCCCTTTGGAGCTCACAGAAGGCCTGTTTGAGGTTGAGTGAAAGAGCCAGTGTTTTACTATGTGTGTGTGTGTGTGTGTGTGTGTGTGTGTGACAGAGTGAACTTGGGACTCTCAGGTCCAGTTAGTATGATTCAACACTCGCTGCAGCCCATTAGTGAGAAGTGAGACAGGTAGATATGCTTGCCATCCCTCCCTTTGGAAAGAACCCGCAGCAGCGGCTGAATGAATCCTCTGTCACACACACACACACACACACACACAGACACACACACACAACCTATTGTTGCAAAGTGAGGCTGAACACATTGCAATGGAATGCAAATGCGCATGCACGCTCGCACACACACACACACATCAAACTTTAATCCCAAAACAAGCACTATCGCACTCAGGTAGTGGACACACACTCGTCCAGGACTAGGCCTCGTCAGTGGGTATTTGCAAGGACGGGTTTGTGTAAACAACACTATAGCTAAAAACACAACTAAAAAATGTCCAGTCAGAACAAATGTGTCGACACTGCCCGCCATACCTGCCTGACACACACTGCAGACACATCTCCTAACCACCGCCCCCCCCACATCGGTACACCGTGCTGTGTAAAGCACAGCAGCAGCAAAGCCAGGCTGCTGACACGTCGCTCCAGCTGCTGCTGCTGCTGCTGCTGCTGAGAGGATTACCGCGACCGGCTCACTGTGTACCAGCCCATTCTCCCCCTCCGCCACTCATCCCTCCATCATTCCATTCACCCAATCCACCGTTGTCACGGTATGGAGCGCTCCAGCCCTCAGATTGTGTTGCTCACCGCCGCGATGTGTGGATTTGCTGGCCAGCAGGGACGAGAATGAGCCTCGTCTGGTTGGTCTTTGCTGAACGCCACACACACACACACACACACACACACACACACACACACACACCTCTGACCAATAGATGGCCGTTGTAACGGGACTGAACTTTTGGGTAAAAGCTTTAGTAGACGTGTTGTACGGTCCATTATCAGCCCCTGTGGGAAATCAGAATAGACACAAACTAAACAAGGGATTGATTATTGGGAAAAAATAAATCACTAGATGCAGCCCCAGATGGCTTTGCATGCTCTTTGTAATCAGAGCCGTGCACATTCGTGCGACATATTGACTCAAGATTCCTCCCTGAATACCTCCATTCACTTCTAAATCCATAAACAAACCCAGACTTTATGAAAAGAGAAGCAATCATACGAGGGTGAGCAGTGCGAGCTCAAACCTGACAGCACCTGGCGCTCTACTTCCGGCCACTCCCAGAGACACAAGCCTGCCTCGGCTGCTTCATCACGACACGATGTCATCCATTACACACAAAGACGAACGGTGGCACAGTTAAGTTCAGCTGATGCTCTGACACCAAACAGCCAATGTGGTTCAAGGAATTGAAAGCGCCGTGCTATAATGAGCCACATTGATTTTGCAGTGAGCGGGTTGGATGCTAATGGGAACGCATTGCCAGCTGTACTGGAGCCATTTACAGCTGTGCGGAGCATCGACCGCTGCAGGAGGCCTTGCTGATTACATCCACTGATGCTACGGTCTTGATCGTCGTTTCAGAACTGCGTTCCAGCAGTTCTGGACTAAAGCGTCCTCGCAAGCAGCGATGTTTGGCAGTGCAGGGGGGGGGGGGGGGGCAAATGGATGATGGATTCCCCCTGCTTCCTTATTCCCTGAGCGAGGCCGGTATGAACCCTCCTGCTGGCCTGCAAGAGGGAGTATCCCACTGAATGGGAGGCACAGATTGTCTTTCCTGCCCCTCCCCCCCACCCCCCCGGCTCACCCCCACCTTTTGACTCCTCCAAGATCAGGGCAGCTCCCAAATAAGCTTCAACATATGAGGTTGCATTGCTCTGACATGTTGCAGGATGATTTATGACTCCCGGTCATGGTGAGCAGACACTGAGAAGAACTCATTGGTTTATTTCCAGTGGCTCTACTCAGACATTCCACTGGCTGACAAGAATTCTGGATTTTTCCAACCCAGTAACTCGAGGAACCTGTATCTTCGGGTCGGTCCTTTCCTTTCTTCCTCGTTCCTTCCCCCTTCAATTTTCTCTTACTGATTCACCCGTCTTCCATTGATTCTTACTCCATACGTCTCCATTTCTTAAATAGATGTTTATTAAATCAAAATAAACAAGACAAATGTACTTTCTATACTGAGGAGGACCGACATTATCTTAATTTAGTGGCTTAATATTTAGCATACTGCAAGTTTATCATTGCATTATGTAGAAAAGATAGTTTAAAGATGAATGACCAAGGGCCTTGAAGCGTTGAGTACACCTTCTGTTGTTATTGGGCAAACATAAAAGTTTTACATTTATTAATTCCTACCTAAAGCCACACAGTAGCAGCTCTAAAACAAACCAACTTGTCCTCAAAGAAATCACGTTGTGTGTAACTCTTAATGTCCTTTGCACGATTTCTAATCAAATTAATTATACAAGATTATAAATTACAGGAGTAGAACATTTACCCTATTTTTTGCACTATAAAGGCGCACTGTCAATGAACTACTGTATAAGGCGCATTAAGCGAAGAAAAAAAAACTTTATTAAAACTTTATTAAAAGCGTTCACAATAACTCAACATTATTCTAACGATAAAGAGCGTATTCACAATAACTACCAACCTTGTTCAGCACCGGGTTGTTCATTTCAACAACTCTTGGAAAAGTTGGTACAACAGTGATCGACCCTGTTGGCCAATCCATGAAGCCTGGACACCCGATCACTTCCGCGGCGTACCACAAAGCAACGTGACAATTTAGGACCTCGATTGGAACAAGTCCATGATGAATTCAGGGCCTTAGGTCAGTTGTTCCAGCTCTTTTTTCCCCACTCAATAATCTGGCTGGGGGAGGATTGGAGAGTAATCTGGAGCGAAGGAGGGAGACAATCCTCTCTGCTCTGATTCCTCATTATATCATCAATTTCTGTAGCATGATGTGCAATAATGTTACAGTGCAAATGTGAACAATAGGGTCCTATTTAAATACTGATTAATGACACGGGCTAGTCACGAAAACAGGATACCAAAAGATCATTCTACAAATATGAAAACTTTTGTTTTGTGTAAAACACGTAGCATTCCAACTTGAAACATCATTTGAAGTTGATTGGGGAAAAATGAATTCACATCAAATCTTTTTCCAGCCTACCAAACATATCTAATTGTCTTCCTCAGCTTTGACTGCACGCTCATCATAAAGTGAGCAGACACTGTGCTAATCAATGCTATGAGAGATAAAAGCTATGGAAAAAATGAATTTCAAAAATTGTATTAGTATTGTGATTGTTGTATTCAAAATGGGATTTAGGAGATCACCCTGAGGTCCAGATTTCAACCACAGCCCTTGAAGCAAAATCTGCAAAATCTTAAATCCAAATATATTTTAGTACGGGTGCGGAAGAGGTCAATGCACGCCCCATTAGGCGAACGTGGCCCATTTACGGTACCACCAACCGCGTACACTTTACGACACCAGCGATGTTGGTGTTCAGTCACTTCTCACGTGCAGCGCATGAATGGACAGAACCAAGACTGATCAAGGGTCGGGATCCTTAGCGGAACTTCGCTCCTCTTTCGCTGTGACGGTGCAACACAAGCGCGCGGTCGGCGCACCCATGCTAAGTCAAGTGCTGTCGGGAAGCTCGGGAAGACCGTATTCTATCACACGTGACCCACCCACCTTCGTAGTAAATGTCACTCGGGGGGGATTGAAAGCTCATAGTTAGCGCTTAGCTAGGCGACGTTCGGGAAAGTTGCAAGACAACTGCCTCTGCTGGAAACTTCCAAACTGGCCACGAATATTACTGCAGCGCGCAAAAGTACGAGTTTCCTAGGAGCACCTGAAGGCAGCGTTCCACCACTACACTGTCGCTGCGTGCTGCGAGATCACTCCTCCCAAATCACCGTCATTTCACTTCTACGAAGACTGTGCCGCGGCCGGCGTTTTTGCTCCACGAACACAGCAAACAGCGCGGGCTCCCCACGCACCGCGAGTACAACACAGTGATCCTCTCTAACGTGACTCACCGTTAGTTGGCTTTTTTTTGACAGTTTGTTGAGAGTCCAAGAGCGTCGCTGTCACTGCTACGATCCGCCCACCCGAGTGTGCTCTTCGCTCGCCGCAGACTAACGTGCTCCTCCCCGGAAAGTATCCGCTCCAATCAGAGCTTGACGCCGCTCACTGACTTCCGTGTTAGCCAATGAAACCTAGGCTACATTTTGAGTGACGAAGATATCGTCAAATCACAGATTTGAAACACTGGGCAGGCCCTTCGTCGTCAACAAATGCACTTTTGACTGACAACTTGTGCATTCAATTAAGAAGTTTGGCTCCTTTTACGGGACGTTGCCGGTCCAATGGCCATGGAGGGAGGTTATGGATACGGCAGAGGCTCAGGAAGACGCCCTTACACCGCCCAGATCACTGGAATGTCGCGTTGAATTGTAACGGCAAATACAGATACTCCAGTTAGAAATAACACAGGTATAATCACCTGTATTATCGATGGTATACATGGATGGTATATATATATGATCACCATTTATTTATTTACCATTTATTTATTTTTTAAATAAAACTCCTAGTGAATCATTGTGACAAATCACAAAATGTTTACAATGAGATGAACTAATTGCGGATGATACGGCAGAAATGTAAGCAATATTTGAATCTAACAATGTATGTCTATTAAAGGTGCCAATTTCCTCTCTGCGTCGACAGAATCACCCCATAATAGCGGGGGAAATCAAAACAACTTTATATATATATGAAAAATAAAACCTATGAGCGCAAGCATATTTAAAATCGTTTTAACTCTAAACTATATCAACCTGTTATGTAGGTTTAGACTGCCACCTCGTGGCAGAAATGGCAAACATCCTCCATGACCAGCCTCCATGTTAAGGCTGGAACATGCTTCTGCGTCTGGGTCTGCGTCTGCGTCTTGTGTCGACGGACTCGTTTCAATTTATGGTTCAAAAAGGCTGGCGCGTGTTGCAAAACAATTTACCACCAGGACACTAGGTGGAAAAACGTTTTTAGTCGAA